>NW_026961106.1:82500-119882 GCF_021018805.1 Prinia subflava | reverse complement strand
GTTCCAAAATGTGGCATCTTGCATCTGGGAGAAATCTTGAATATCACGGCATTTTTGCAGGCTGAAGCCGAGGTGGCCGGATGAGGGTGGTGGACACGAACGCTGGCCCCTTTTCCATGGGAAACTAAACTCACCTGGCCATGTACCTGGTGGTCAGATTGTGGGAGACATTTTGGCACTCCAAAAGCAGCTCGAGTTCCAAAATGTGGCATCTTGCATCTGGGAGAAATCTTGAATATCACGGCATTTTTACAGGCTGAAGCCGAGGTGGCCGGATGAGGGTGGTGGACACGAACGGTGGCCCTTTTCCATGGGAAACTAAACTCACCTGGCCATGTACCTGGTGTCAGATTGTGGGAGGACATTTGGCACTCCAAAAGCAGCCCGAGTTCCAAAATGTGGCATCTTGCATCTGGGAGAAATCTTGAATATCACGGCATTTTTGCAGGCTGAATCCGAGGTGGCCGGATGAGGGTGGTGGACACGAACGGTGGCCCTTTTCCATGGGAAACTAAACTCACCTGGCCATGTTCCTGGTGTCAGATTGTGGGAGACATTTGGCACTCCAAAAGCAGCCTGAGTTTCCAAAATGTGGCATCTTGCATGTGGGAGAAATCTTGAATATCACGGCATTTTTGCAGGCTGAAGCCGAGGTGGCCGGATGAGGGTGGTGGACACGAACGGTGGCCCTTTTCCATGGGAAACTAAACTCACCTGGCCATGTTCCTGGTGTCAGATTGTGGGGAGACATTTGGCACTCCAAAAGCAGCCCGAGTTCCAAAATGTGGCATCTTGCCATCTGGGAGAAATCTTGAATATCACGGCATTTTTGCAGGCCGAAGCCGAGGTGGCCGGGTGAGAGTGGTGGACACGAACGGTGGCCCTTTTCCATGGGAAACTAAACGCACCTGGCCATGTTCCTGGTGTCAGATTGTGGGAGACATTTGGCACTCCAAAAGCAGCCCGAGTTCCAAAATGTGGCATCTTGCATCTGGGAGAAATCTTGAATATCACGGCATTTTTGCAGGCTGAAGCCGAGGTGGCCGGATGAGGGTGGTGGACACGAACGGTGGCCCTTTTCCATGGGAAACTAAACTCACCTGGCCATGTTCCTGGTGTCAGATTGTGGGAGACATTTGGCACTCCAAAAGCAGCCCGAGTTTCCAAAATGTGGCATCTTGCATCTGGGAGAAATCTTGAATGCCACGGCATTTTTGCAGGCTGAAGCCGAGGTGGCCGGATGAGGGTGGTGGACACGAACGGTGGGCCCTTTTCCATGGGAAACTAAACTCACCTGGCCATGTTCCTGGTGTCAGATTGTGGGAGACATTTGGCACTCCAAAAGCAGCCCGAGTTCCAAAATGTGGCATCTTGCATCTGGGAGAAATCTTTGAATATCACGGCATTTTTGCAGGCTGAAGCCGAGGTGTCCGGATGAGGGTGGTGGACACGAACGGTGGCCCTTTTCCATGGGAAACTAAACTCACCTGGCCATGTTCCTGGTGTCAGATTGTGGGAGACATTTGGCACTCCAAAAGCAGCCCGAGTTCCAAAATGTGGCATCTTGCATCTGGGAGAAATCTTGAATATCACGGCATTTTTGCAGGCTGAAGCCGAGGTGGCCGGATGAGGGTGGTGGACACGAACGGTGGCCCTTTTCCATGGGAAAACTAAACTCACCTGGCCATGTTCCTGGTGTTCAGATTGTGGGAGACATTTTGGCACTCCAAAAGCAGCCCGAGTTCCAAAATGTGGCATCTTGCATCTGGGAGAAATCTTGAATATCACGGCATTTTTACAGGCTGAAGCCGAGGTGGCCGGATGAGGGTGGTGGACACGAACGGTGGCCCTTTTCCATGGGAAACTAAACTCACCTGGCCATGTACCTGGTGTCAGATTGTGGGAGACATTTGGCACTCCAAAAGCAGCCCGAGTTCCAAAATGTGGCATCTTGCATCTGGGAGAAATCTTGAATATCACGGCATTTTTGCAGGCTGAATCCGAGGGTGGCCGGATGAGGGTGGTGGACACGAACGGTGGGCCCTTTTCCATGGGAAAACTAAACTCACCTGGCCATGTTCCTGGTGTGTCAGATTGTGGGAGACATTTGGCACTCCAAAAGCAGCCCGAGTTCCAAAATGTGGCATTTTGAATGTGGGAGAAATCTTGAATATCACGGCATTTTTGCAGGCTGAAGCCGAGGTGTCCGGATGAGGGTGGTGGACACGAACGGTGGCCCTTTTCCATGGGAAACTAAACTCACCTGGCCATGTTCCTGGTGTCAGATTGTGGGAGACATTTGGCACTCCAAAAGCAGCCCGAGTTCCAAAATGTGGCATCTTGCATCTGGGAGAAATCTTGAATATCACGGCATTTTTGCAGGCCGAAGCCGAGGTGGCCGGATGAGGGTGGTGGACACGAACGGTGGCCCTTTTCCATGGGAAACTAAACTCACCTGGCCATGTTCCTGGTGTCAGATTGTGGGAGACATTTGGCACTCCAAAAGCAGCCTGAGTTCCAAAATGTGGCATCTTGCATCTGGGAGAAAATCTTGAATATCACGGCATTTTTGCAGGGCTGAAGCCGAGGTGGCCGGATGAGGGTGGTGGACACGAACGGTGGCCCTTTTCCATGGGAAACTAAACTCACCTGGCCATGTTCCTGGTGTCAGATTGTGGGAGACATTTGGCACTCCAAAAGCAGCCCGAGTTCCAAAATGTGGCATCTTGCATCTGGGAGAAATCTTGAATATCACGGCATTTTTGCAGGCTGAAGCCGAGGTGGCCGGATGAGGGTGGTGGACACGAACGGTGGCCCTTTTCCATTAGAAACTAAACTCACCTGGCCATGTTCCTGGTGTCAGATTGTGGGAGACATTTGGCACTCCAAAAGCAGCCTGAGTTCCAAATTGTGGCATCTTGCATCTGGGAGAAATCTTGAATATCACGGCATTTTTGCAGGCTGAAGCCGAGGTGGCCGGATGAGGGTGGGTGGACACGAACGGTGGGCCCTTTTCCATGGGAAACTAAACTCACCTGGCCATGTTCCTGGTGTCAGATTGTGGGAGACATTTGGCACTCCAAAAAGCAGCCCGAGTTCCAAAATGTGGCATCTTGCATCTGGGAGAAATCTTGAATGCCACGGCATTTTTGCAGGCCGAAGCCGAGGGTGGCCGGATTGAGGGTGGTGGACACGAACGGTGGCCCTTTTTCCATGGGAAACTAAACTCACCTGGCCATGTTCCTGGTGTCAGATTGTGGGAGACATTTGGCACTCCAAAAGCAGCCCGAGTTCCAAAATGTGGCATCTTGCATCTGGGAGAATCTTGAATATCACAGAATTTTTGCAGGCTGAAGCCGAGGTGGCCGGATGAGGGTGGTGGACACGAACGCTGGCCCTTTTCCATGGGAAACTAAACTCACCTGGCCATGTACCTGGTGTCAGATTGTGGGGAGGACATTTGGCACTCCAAAAGCAGCTCGAGTTCCAAAATGTGGCATCTTGCATGTGGGAGAAATCTTGAATATCACGGCATTTTTGCAGGCTGAATCCGAGGTGGCCGGATGAGGGTGGTGGACACAAACGGTGGCCCTTTTCCATGGGAAACTAAACTCACCTGGCCATGTTCCTGGTGTCAGATTGTGGGAGACATTTGGCACTCCAAAAGCAGCCCGAGTTCCAAAATGTGGCATCTTGCATCTGGGAGAAATCTTGAATATCACGGCATTTTTGCAGGCCGAAGCCGAGGTGGCCGGATGAGGGTGGTGGACACGAACGGTGGCCCTTTTCCATGGGAAAACTAAACTCACCTGCCCATGTTCCTGGTGTCAGATTGTGGGAGACATTTGGCACTCCAAAAGCAGCCCGAGTTCCAAAATGTGGCATCTTGCATCTGGGAGAAATCTTGAATGCCACGGCCATTTTTGCAGGCTGAAGCCGAGGTGGCCGGATGAGGGTGGTGGACACGAACGGTGGCCCTTTTCCATGGGAAACTAAACTCACCTGCCATGTTCCTGGTGTCCAGATTGTGGGAGACATTTGGCACTCCAAAAGCAGCCCGAGTTCCAAAATGTGGCATCTTGCATCTGGGAGAAATCTTGAATGCCACGGCATTTTTGCAGGCTGAATCCGAGGTGGCCGGATGAGGGTGGTGGACACGAACGGTGGCCCTTTTCCATGGGAAACTAAACTCACCTGGCCATGTTCCTGGTGTCAGATTGTGGGAGACATTTGGCACTCCAAAAGCAGCCCGAGTTCCAAAATGTGGCATCTTGCATCTGGGAGAAATCTTGAATATCACGGCATTTTTACAGGCTGAATCCGAGGTGGCCGGATGAGGGTGGTGGACACGAACGGTGGCCCTTTTCCATGGGAAACTAAACTCACCTGGCCATGTACCTGGTGTCAGATTGTGGGAGACATTTGGCACTCCAAAAGCAGCCCGAGTTCCAAAATGTGGCATCTTGCATCTGGGAGAAATCTTGAATATCACGGCATTTTTTGCAGGCTGAATCCGAGGTGGCCGGATGAGGGTGGTGGACACGAACGGTGGCCCTTTTTCCATGGGAAAACGAAAACTCACCTGGCCATGTTCCTGGTGTCAGATTGTGGGAGACAATTTGGCACTCCAAAAGCAGCCTGAGTTCCAAAATGTGGCATCTTGCATCTGGGAGAAAATCTTGAATATCACGGCATTTTTGCAGGCTGAAGCCGAGGTGGCCGGATGAGGGTGGTGGACACGAACGGTGGCCCTTTTCCATGGGAAACTAAACTCACCTGGCCATGTACCTGGTGTCAGATTGTGGGAGACATTTGGCACTCCAAAAGCAGCCCGAGTTCCAAAATGTGGCATCTTGCATCTGGGGAGAAATCTTGAATATCACGGCATTTTTGCAGGCTGAATCCGAGGTGGCCGGATGAGGGTGGTGGACACGAACGGTGGCCCTTTTCCATGGGAAACTAAACTCACCTGGCCATGTTCCTGGTGTCAGATTGTGGGAGACATTTGGCACTCCAAAAGCAGGCCCGAGTTCCAAAATGTGGCATCTTGCATCTGGGAGAGAAATCTTGAATATCACGGCATTTTTGCAGGCCGAAGCCGAGGTGGCCGGATGAGGGTGGTGGCACACGAACGGTGGGCCCTTTTCCATGGGAAAACTAAACGCACCTGGCCATGTTCCTGGTGTCAGATTGTGGGAGACATTTGGCACTCCAAAAGCAGCCCGAGTTCCAAAATGTGGCATCTTGCATGTGGGAGAAATCTTGAATATCACGGCATTTTTGCAGGCTGAAGCCGAGGTGGCCGGATGAGGGGTGGTGGACACGAACGGTGGCCCTTTTCCATGGGAAACTAAACTCACCTGGCCATGTTCCTGGTGTCAGATTGTGGGAGACATTTGGCACTCCAAAAGCAGCCCGAGTTTCCAAAATGTGGCATCTTGCATCTGGGAGAAATCTTGAATGCCACGGCATTTTTTGCAGGCTGAAGCCGAGGTGGCCGGATGAGGGTGGTGGACACGAACGGTGGACCTTTTCCATGGGAAACTAAACTCACCTGGCCATGTTCCTGGTGTCAGATTGTGGGGAGACATTTGGCACTCCAAAAGCAAGCCCGAGTTCCAAAATGTGGCATCTTGCATCTGGGAGAAATCTTGAATGCACGGCATTTTTGCAGGCTGAAGCCGAGGTGGCCGGATGAGGGTGGTGGACACGAACGGTGGCCCTTTTCCATGGGAAACTAAACTCACCTGGCCATGTTCCTGGTGTCAGATTGTGGGAGACATTTGGCACTCCAAAAGCAGCCCGAGTTCCAAAATGTGGCATCTTGCATGTGGGAGAAATCTTGAATATCACGGCATTTTTGCAGGCTGAAGCCGAGGTGGCCGGATGAGGGTGGTGGACACGAACGGTGGGCCCTTTTCCATGGGAAACTAAACTCACCTGGCCATGTTCCTGGTGTCAGATTGTGGGAGACATTTGGCACTCCAAAAGCAGCCCCGAGTTCCAAAATGTGGCATCTTGCATCTGGGAGAAATCTTTGAATATCACGGCATTTTTGCAGGCTGAAGCCGAGGTGGCCGGATGAGGGTGGTGGACACGAACGGTGGCCCTTTTCCATGGGAAACTAAACTCACCTGGCCATGTTCCTGGTGTCAGATTGTGGGAGGACATTTGGCACTCCAAAAGCAGCCCGAGTTCCAAAATGTGGCATCTTGTATCTGGGAGAAATCTTGAATATCACGGCATTTTTACAGGCTGAAGCCGAGGTGGGCCGGATGAGGGTGGTGGACACGAACGGTGGCCCTTTTCCATGGGGAAAACTAAACTCACCTGGCCATGTAACCTGGTGTCAGATTGTGGGAGACATTTGGCACTCCAAAAGCAGCCCGAGTTCCAAAATGTGGCATCTTGCATCTGGGAGAAATCTTGAATATCACGGCATTTTTGCAGGCTGAATCCGAGGTGGCCGGATGAGGGTGGTGGACACGAACGGTGGCCCTTTTCCATGGGAAACTAAACTCACCTGGCCATGTTCCTGGTGTCAGATTGTGGGAGACATTTGGCACTCCAAAAGCAGCCCGAGTTCCAAAATGTGGCATTTTGAATGTGGGAGAAATCTTGAATATCACGGCATTTTTGGAGGCTGAAGCCGAGGTGTCCGGATGAGGGTGGTGGACACGAACGGTGGCCCTTTTCCATGGGAAACTAAACTCACCTGGCCATGTTCCCTGGTGTCAGATTGTGGGAGACATTTGGCCACTCCAAAAGCAGCCCGAGTTCCAAAATGTGGCATCTTGCATCTGGGAGAAATCTTGAATATCACGGCATTTTTGCAGGCCGAAGCCGAGGTGGCCGGATGAGGGTGGTGGACACGAACGGTGGCCCTTTTCCATGGGAAACTAAACTCACCTGGCCATGTTCCTGGTGTCAGATTGTGGGAGACATTTGGCACTCCAAAAGCAGCCCGAGTTCCAAAATGTGGCATCTTGCATCTGGGGAGAAATCTTGAATATCACGGCATTTTTGCAGGCTGAAGCCGAGGTGGCCGGATGAGGGTGGTGGACACGAACGGTGGCCCTTTTCCATGGGGAAACTAAACTCACCTGGCCATGTTCCTGGTGTCAGATTGTGGGAGACATTTGGCACTCCAAAAAGCAGCCCGAGTTCCAAAATGTGGCATCTTGCATCTGGGAGAAATCTTGAATATCACGGCATTTTTGCAGGCTGAAGCCCGAGGTGGCCGGGGTGAGAGTGGTGGACACGAACGGTGGCCCTTTTCCATGGGAAACTAAACTCACCTGCCCATGTTCCTGGTGTCAGATTGTGGGAGACATTTGGCACTCCAAAAGCAGCCCGAGTTCCAAAATGTGGCATCTTGCATCTGGGAGAAATCTTGAATATCACGGCATTTTTGCAGGCTGAAGCCGAGGTGGCCGGATGAGGGTGGTGGACACGAACGCTGGCCCTTTTTCCATTAGGAAACTAAACGCACCTGGCCATGTTCCTGGTGTCAGATTGTGGGGAGACATTTGGCACTCCAAAAGCAGCCTGAGTTCCAAATTGTGGCATCTTGCATCTGGGAGAAATCTTGAATATCACGGCATTTTTGCAGGCTGAAGCCGAGGTGGCCGGATGAGGGTGGTGGACACGAACGGTGGCCCTTTTCCATGGGAAACTAAACTTCACCTGCCCATGTTCCTGGTGTCAGATTGTGGGAGACATTTGGCACTCCAAAAGCAGCCCGAGTTCCAAAATGTGGCATCTTGCATCTGGGAGAAATCTTGAATGCCACGGCATTTTTGCAGGCCGAAGCCGAGGTGGCCGGATGAGGGTGGTGGACACGAAACGGTGGCCCTTTTTCCATGGGAAACTAAACTCACCTGGCCATGTTCCTGGTGTCAGATTGTGGGGAGACATTTGGCACTCCAAAAGCAGCCCGAGTTCCAAAATGTGGCATCTTGCATCTGGGAGAAATCTTGAATATCACGGCATTTTTGCAGGCTGAAGCCGAGGTGGCCGGATGAGGGTGGTGGACACGAACGCTGGCCCTTTTCCATGGGAAACTAAACTCACCTGGCCATGTACCTGGTGTCAGATTGTGGGGAGACATTTGGCACTCCAAAAGCAGCTCGAGTTCCAAAATGTGGCATCTTGCATGTGGGAGAAATCTTGAATATCACGGCATTTTTGCAGGCTGAATCCGAGGTGGGCCGGATGAGGGTGGTGGACACAAACGGTGGCCCTTTTCCATGGGAAACTAAACTCCACCTGGCCATGTTCCCTGGTGTCAGATTGTGGGAGACATTTGGCACTCCAAAAAGCAGCCCGAGTTCCAAAATGTGGCATCTTGCATCTGGAGAAATCTTGAATATCACGGCATTTTTTGCAGGCCGAAGCCGAGGTGGGCCGGATGAGGGTGGTGGACTCGAACGGTGGCCCTTTTCCATGGGAAACTAAACTCACCTGGCCATGTTCCTGGTGTCAGATTGTGGGAGACATTTGGCACTCCAAAAGCAGCCCGAGTTCCAAAATGTGGCATCTTGCATCTGGGAGAAATCTTGAATATCACGGCATTTTTGCAGGCTGAAGCCGAGGTGGCCGGATGAGGGTGGTGGACACGAACGGTGGCCCTTTTCCATAGGAAACTAAACTCACCTGGCCATGTTCCTGGTGTCAGATTGTGGGGAGACATTTGGCACTCCAAAAGCAGCCCGAGTTCCAAAATGTGGCATCTTGCATCTGGGGAAGAAATCTTGAATATCACGGCATTTTTGCAGTCTGAAGCCGAGGTGGCCTGATGACCGTGGTGGGACACGAACGGTGGCCCTTTTCCATGGGAAACTAAACTCACCTGGCCATGTTCCTGGTGTCAGATTGTGGGAGACATTTAGCAGTCCAAAAGCAGCCTGAGTTCCAAAATGTGGCATCTTGCATCTGGGAGAAAATCTTGAATGCCACGGCATTTTTGCAGGCCGAAGCCGAGGTGGCCGGATGAGGGTGGTGGACACGAACGCTGGCCCTTTTCCATGGGAAACTAAACTCACCTGGCCATGTTCCTGGTGTCAGATTGTGGGAGACATTTGGCACTCCAAAAGCAGCCCGAGTTCCAAAATGTGGCATCTTGCATCTGGGAGAAATCTTGAATATCACGGCATTTTTTGCAGGCTGAAGCCGAGGTGGCCGGATGAGGGTGGTGGACACGAACGGTGGCCCTTTTCCATGGGAAACTAAACTCACCTGGCCATGTTCCTGGTGTCAGATTGTGGGAGACATTTGGCACTCCAAAAGCAGCCCGAGTTCCAAAATGTGGCATCTTGCATCTGGGAGAAATCTTGAATGCCACGGCATTTTTGCAGGCTGAAGCCGAGGTGGGCCGGATGAGGGTGGTGGGACACGAACGGTGGCCCTTTTCCATGGGAAACTAAAACTCACCTGGCCATGTTCCTGGTGTCAGATTGTGGGAGACATTTGGCACTCCAAAAGCAGCCCGAGTTCCAAAATGTGGCATCTTGCATGTGGGAGAAATCTTGAATATCACGGCATTTTTGCAGGCTGAAGCCGAGGTGTCCGGATGAGGGTGGTGGACACGAACGGTGGCCCTTTTCCATGGGAAACTAAACTCACCTGGCCATGTTCCTGGTGTCAGATTGTGGGAGACATTTGGCACTCCAAAAGCAGCCCGAGTTCCAAAATGTGGCATCTTGCATCTGGGAGAAATCTTGAATATCACGGCATTTTTGCAGGCCGAAGCCGAGGTGGCCGGATGAGGGTGGTGGACACGAACGGTGGCCCTTTTCCATGGGAAACTAAACTCACCTGGCCATGTTCCTGGTGTCAGATTGTGGGAGACATTTGGCACTCCAAAAGCAGCCCGAGTTCCAAAATGTGGCATCTTGCATCTGGGAGAAATCTTGAATATCACGGCATTTTTGCAGGCTGAAGCCGAGGTGGCCGGATGAGGGTGGTGGACACGAACGGTGGCCCTTTTCCATGGGAAACTAAACTCACCTGGCCATGTTCCTGGTGTCAGATTGTGGGAGACATTTGGCACTCCAAAAGCAGCCCGAGTTCCAAAATGTGGCATCTTGCATCTGGGAGAAATCTTGAATATCACGGCATTTTTTGCAGGCTGAAGCCGAGGTGTCCGGATGAGGGTGGTGGACACGAACGGTGGGCCCTTTTCCATGGGAAACTAAACTCACCTGGCCATGTTCCTGGTGTCAGATTGTGGAAGACATTTGGCACTCCAAAAGCAGCCCGAGTTCCAAAATGTGGCATCTTGCATCTGGGAGAAATCTTGAATATCACGGCATTTTTGCAGGCCGAAGCCGAGGTGGCCGGATGAGGGTGGTGGGACACGAACGGTGGCCCTTTTCCATGGGAAACTAAACTCACCTGGCCATGTACCTGGTGTCAGATTGTGGGAGACATTTGGCACTCCAAAAGCAGTCCGAGTTCCAAAATGTGGCATCTTGCATCTGGGAGAAATCTTGAATATCACGGCATTTTTGCAGGCTGAAGCCGAGGTGGCCGGGTGAGAGTGGTGGGACACGAACGGTGGCCCTTTTCCATGGGAAACTAAACTCACCTGGCCATGTTCCTGGTGTCAGATTGTGGGAGACATTTGGCACTCCAAAAGCAGCCCGAGTTCCAAAATGTGGCATCTTGCATCTGGGAGAAATCTTGAATATCACGGCATTTTTTGCAGGGCTGAAGCCGAGGTGTCCGGATGAGGGTGGTGGACACGAACGGTGGCCCTTTTCCATGGGAAACTAAACTCACCTGGCCATGTTCCTGGTGTCAGATTGTGGGAGACATTTGGCACTCCAAAAGCAGCCCGAGTTCCAAAATGTGGCATCTTGCATCTGGGAGAAATCTTGAATATCAAGGCATTTTTTGCAGGCTGAAGCCGAGGTGGGCCGGATGAGGGTGGTGGACTCGAACGGTGGTGCTTTTCCATGGGAAACTAAACTCACCTGGCAATGTTCCTGGTGTCAGATTGTGGGAGACATTTGGCACTCCAAAAGCAGCCCGAGTTCCAAAATGTGGCATCTTGCATCTGGAGAAATCTTGAATATCACGGCATTTTTGCAGGCTGAAGCCGAGGTGGCCGGGATGAGGGTGGTGGACACGAACAGTGGCCCTTTTCCATAGGAAAACTAAAACTCACCTGGCCATGTTCCTGGTGTCCAGATTGTGGGAGACATTTGGCACTCCAAAAGCAGCCTGAGTTCCAAAATGTGGCGTCTTGCATCTGGGAGAAATCTTGAATATCACGGCATTTTTGCAGTCTGAAAGCCGAGGTGGCCTGATGACCGTGGTGGACACGAACGGTGGCCCTTTTCCATGGGAAACTAAAACTCACCTGGCCATGTTCCTGGTGGTCAGATTGTGGGAGGACATTTGGCACTCCAAAAGCAGTCCTGAGTTCCAAAATGTGGCATCTTGCATCTGGGAGAAATCTTGAATGCCACGGCATTTTTGCAGGCCGAAGCCGAGGTGGCCGGATGAGGGTGGTGGACACGAACGGTGGCCCTTTTTCCATGGGAAACTAAACTCACCTGGCCATGTTCCTGGTGTCAGATTGTGGGAGACATTTGGCACTCCAAAAGCAGCCTGAGTTCCAAAATGTGGCATCTTGCATCTGGGAGAAATCTTGAATATCACGGCATTTTTGCAGGCTGAAGCCGAGGTGGCCAGATGAGGGTGGTGGACACGAACGGTGGTGCTTTTCTATGGGAAACTAAACTCACCTGGCCCATGTTCCTGGTGTCAGATTGTGGGAGACATTTGGCACTCCAAAAGCAGCCCGAGTTCCAAAATGTGGGCATCTTGCATCTGGGAGAAATCTTGAATATCACGGCATTTTTGCAGGCTGAAGCCGAGGTGGCCGGATGAGGGTGGTGGACACGAACGCTGGCCATTTTCCCATGGGAAACTAAACTCACCTGGCCATGTTCCTGGTGTCAGATTGTGGGAGACATTTGGCACTCCAAAAGCAGCCTGAGTTCCAAAATGTGGCATCTTGCATCTGGGAGAAATCTTGAATGCCACGGCATTTTTTGCAGGCCGAAGCCGAGGTGGCCGGATGAGGGTGGTGGACACGAATGGTGGCCCTTTTCCATGGGAAACTAAACTCACCTGGCCATGTTTCCTGGTGTCAGATTGTGGGAGACATTTGGCACTCCAAAAGCAGCCCGAGTTCCAAAATGTGGCATCTTGCATCTGGGAGAAATCTTGAATATCACGGCATTTTTGCAGGCTGAAGCCGAGGTGGCCGGATGACCGTGGTGGACACGAACGCTGGCCCTTTTCCATGGGAAACTAAACTCACCTGGCCATGTACCTGGTGTCAGATTGTGGGAGACATTTGGCACTCCAAAAGCAGCCTGAGTTCCAAAATGTGGCATCTTGCATCTGGGAGAAATCTTGAATATCACGGCATTTTTGCAGGCTGAATCCGAGGTGGCCGGAATGAGGGTGGTGGACACGAACGGTGGCCCTTTTCCATGGGAAACTAAACTCACCTGGCCAATGTTCCTGGTGTCAGATTGTGGGAGGACATTTGGCACTCCAAAAGCAGCCCGAGTTCCAAAATGTGGCATCTTGCATCTGGGAGAAATCTTGAATATCACGGCATTTTTTGCAGGCCGAAGCCGAGGTGGCCGGGTGAGAGTGGTGGACACGAACGGTGGCCCTTTTCCATGGGAAACCTAAACTCACCTGGCCATGTTCCTGGTGTCAGATTGTGGGAGACATTTGGCACTCCAAAAGCAGCCCGAGTTCCAAAATGTGGCAATCTTGCATCTGGGAGAAATCTTGAATATCACGGCATTTTTTGCAGGCTGAAGCCGAGGTGGCCGGATGAGGGTGGTGGACACGAACGGTGGCCCTTTTTCCATGGGAAACTAAACTCACCTGGCCATGTTCCTGGTGTCAGATTGTGGGAGACATTTTGGCACTCCAAAAGCAGCCCGAGTTCCAAAATGTGGCATCTTGCATCTGGGAGAAATCTTGAATATCACGGCATTTTTGCAGGCCGAAGCCGAGGTGGCCGGGTGAGAGTGGTGGACACGAACGGTGGCCCTTTTCCATGGGAAACTAAAACGCACCTGGCCATGTTCCTGGTGTCAGATTGTGGGAGACATTTGGCACTCCAAAAGCAGCCCGAGTTCCAAAATGTGGCATCTTGCATGTGGGAGAAATCTTGAATATCACGGCATTTTTGCATGCTGAAGCCGAGGTGGCCGGATGAGGGTGGTGGACACTAACGGTGGCCCTTTTCCATGGGAAACTAAAACTCACCTGGCCCATGTTCCTGGTGTCAGATTGTGGGAGACATTTGGCACTCCAAAAGCAGCCCGAGTTCCAAAATGTGGCATCTTGGCATCTGGGAGAAATCTTGAATGCCACGGCATTTTTGCAGGCTGAAGCCGAGGTAGCCGGATGAGGGTGGTGGACACGAACGGTGGCCCTTTTCCATGGGGAAACTAAACTCACCTGGCCATGTTCCTGGTGTCCAGATTGTGGGAGACATTTGGCACTCCAAAAGCAGCCCGAGTTCCAAAATGTGGCATCTTGCATGTGGGAGAAATCTTGAATATCACGGCATTTTTGCAGGCTGAAGCCGAGGTGTCCGGATGAGGGTGGTGGACACGAACGGTGGCCCTTTTCCATGGGAAACTAAACTCACCTGGCCATGTTCCTGGTGTCAGATTGTGGGAGACATTTGGCACTCCAAAAGCAGCCCGAGTTCCAAAATGTGGCATCTTGCATCTGGGAGAAAATCTTGAATGCCACGGCATTTTTGCAGGCTGAAGCCGAGGTGGCCGGATGAGGGTGGTGGACACGAACGGTGGCCCTTTTCCATGGGAAACTAAACTCACCTGGCCATGTTCCTGGTGTCAGATTGTGGGAGACATTTGGCACTCCAAAAGCAGCCCGAGTTCCAAAATGTGGCATCTTGCATCTGGGAGAAATCTTGAATATCACGGGCATTTTTGCAGGCTGAAGCCGAGGTGGCCGGATGAGGGTGGTGGACACGAACGGTGGCCCTTTTCCATGGGAAACTAAACTCACCTGGCCATGTACCTGGTGTCAGATTGTGGGAGACATTTGGCACTCCAAAAAGCAGCCCGAGTTCAAAATGTGGCATCTTGCATCTGGGAGAAATCTTGAATATCACGGCATTTTTGCAGGCTGAATCCGAGGTGGCCGGATGAGGGTGGTGGACACGAACGGTGGCCCTTTTCCATGGGAAACTAAACTCACCTGGCCATGTTCCTGGTGTCAGATTGTGGGAGACATTTGGCACTCCAAAAGCAGCCCGAGTTCCAAAATGTGGCATTTTGCATGTGGGAGAAATCTTGAATATCACGGCATTTTTGCAGGCTGAAGCCGAGGTGGCCGGATGAGGGGTGGTGGACACGAACGCTGGCCCTTTTCCATGGGAAACTAAACTCACCTGGCCATGTTCCTGGTGTCCAGATTGTGGGAGACATTTGGCACTCCAAAAGCAGCCCGAGTTCCAAAATGTGGCATCTTGCATCTGGGAGAAATCTTGAATATCACGGCATTTTTGCAGGGCCGAAGCCGAGGTGGCCGGATGAGGGTGGTGGACACGAACGGTGGCCCTTTTCCATGGGAAACTAAACTCACCCTGGCCATGTTCCTGGTGTCAGATTGTGGGAGACATTTGGCACTCCAAAAGCAGCCTGAGTTCCAAAATGTGGCATCTTGCATCTGGGAGAAATCTTGAATATCACGGCATTTTTGCAGGCTGAAGCCGAGGTGGCCGGATGAGGGTGGTGGACACGAACGGTGGCCCTTTTCCATGGGAAACTAAAACTCACCTGGCCATGTTCCTGGTGTCCAGGATTGTGGGAGACATTTGGCACTCCAAAAAGCAGCCCGAGTTCCAAAATGTGGCATCTTGCATCTGGGAGAAATCTTGAATATCACGGCATTTTTTGCAGGCTGAAGCCGAGGTGGCCGGGGTGAGAGTGGTGGACACGAACGGTGGCCCTTTTCCATGGGAAACTAAACTCACCTGCCCATGTTCCTGGTGTCAGATTGTGGGGAGACATTTGGCACTCCAAAAGCAGCCCGAGTTCCAAAATGTGGCATCTTGCATCTGGGAGAAATCTTGAATATCACGGCATTTTTGCAGGCTGAAGCCGAGGTGTCCGGATGAGGGTGGTGGACACGAACGCTGGCCCTTTTCCATTAGAAAGTAAACGCACCTGGCCATGTTCCTGGTGTCAGATTGTGGGGAGACATTTGGCACTCCAAAAGCAGCCTGAGTTCCAAATTGTGGCATCTTGCATCTGGGAGAAATCTTGAATATCACGGCATTTTTGCAGGCTGAAGCCGAGGTGGCCGGATGAGGGTGGTGGACACGAACGGTGGCCCTTTTCCATGGGAAACTAAACTCACCTGCCCATGTTCCTGGTGTCAGATTGTGGGAGACATTTGGCACTCCAAAAGCAGCCCGAGTTCCAAAATGTGGCATTCTTGCATCTGGGAGAAATCTTGAATGCCACGGCATTTTTGCAGGGCCGAAGCCGAGGTGGCCGGATGAGGGTGGTGGACACGAACGGTGGCCCTTTTCCATGGGAAACTAAACTCACCTGGCCATGTTCCTGGTGTCAGATTGTGGGAGACATTTGGCACTCCAAAAGCAGCCCGAGTTCCAAAATGTGGCATCTTGCATCTGGGAGGAAATCTTGAATATCACAGAATTTTTGCAGGCTGAAGCCGAGGTGGCCGGATGAGGGTGGTGGACACGAACGCTGGCCCTTTTCCATGGGAAACTAAACTCACCTGGCCATGTACCTGGTGTCAGATTGTGGGAGACATTTGGCACTCCAAAAAGCAGCTCAAGTTCCAAAATGTGGCATCTTGCATGTGGGAGAAATCTTGAATATCACGGCATTTTTGGCAGCTGAATCCGAGGTGGCCCGGATGAGGGTGGTGGACACAAAACGGTGGCCCTTTTCCATGGGAAACTAAACTCACCTGGCCATGTTCCTGGTGTCAGATTGTGGGAGACATTTGGCACTCCAAAAGCAGCCCGAGTTCCAAAATGTGGCATCTTGCATCTGGGAGAAATCTTGAATATCACGGCATTTTTGCAGGCCGAAGCCGAGGTGGCCGGATGAGAGTGGTGGACACGAACGGTGGCCCTTTTCCCATGGGAAACTAAACGCCACCTGGCCATGTTCCTGGTGTCAGATTGTGGGAGACATTTAGCACTCCAAAAGCAGCCCGAGTTCCCAAAATGTGGCATCTTGCATCTGGGAGAAATCTTGAATATCACGGCATTTTTGCAGGCTGAAGCCGAGGTGGCCGGATGAGGGTGGTGGACACGAACGGTGGGCCCTTTTCCATGGGAAACTAAACTCACCTGGCCATGTTCCTGGTGTCAGATTGTGGGAGACATTTGGCACTCCAAAAGCAGCCCGAGTTCCAAAATGTGGCATCTTGCATCTGGGAGAAATCTTGAATGCCACGGCATTTTTTGCAGGCTGAAGCCGAGGTGGCCGGATGAGGGTGGTGGACACGAACGGTGGCCCTTTTCCATGGGAAACTAAACTCACCTGGCCATGTTCCTGGTGTCAGATTGTGGGAGACATTTGGCACTCCAAAAGCAGCCCGAGTTCCAAAATGTGGCATCTTGCATCTGGGAGAAATCTTGAATATCACGGCATTTTTGCAGGCTGAAGCCGAGGTGGCCGGATGAGGGTGGTGGACACGAACGGTGGCCCTTTTCCATGGGAAACTAAAACTCACCTGGCCATGTTCCTGGTGTCAGATTGTGGGAGACATTTGGCACTCCAAAAGCAGCCTGAGTTCCAAAATGTGGCATCTTGCATCTGGGAGAAATCTTGAATATCACGGCATTTTTGCAGGCTGAATCCGAGGTGGCCGGGATGAGGGTGGTGGACACGAACGGTGGCCCTTTTCCCATGGGAAACTAAACTCACCTGGCCATGTTCCTGGTGTCAGATTGTGGGAGACATTTGGCACTCCAAAAGCAGCCCGAGTTCCAAAATGTGGCATCTTGCATCTGGGAGAAATCTTGAATATCACGGCATTTTTGCAGGGCTGAAGCCGAGGTGGCCGGATGAGGGTGGTGGACACGAACGGTGGCCCTTTTCCATGGGAAAGTAAACTCACCTGGCCATGTTCCTGGTGTCAGATTGTGGGAGACATTTGGCACTCCAAAAGCAGCCCGAGTTCCAAAATGTGGCATCTTGCATCTGGGAGAAATCTTGAATATCACGGCATTTTTGCAGGCTGAAGCCGAGGTGGCCGGATGAGGGTGGTGGACACGAACGGTGGCCCTTTTCCATGGGAAGTGGCCCTTTTCCATGGGAAACTAAACTCACCTGGCCATGTTCCTGGTGTCAGACTGTGGGAGACATTTGGCACTCCAAAAGCAGCCCGAGTTCCAAAATGTGGCATCTTGCATCTGGGAGAAATCTTGAATATCACGGCACTTTTGCAGGCTGAAGCCGAGGTGGCCGGATGAGGGTGGTGGACACGAACGGTGGCCCTTTTCCATGGGAAACTAAACTCACCTGGCCATGTTCCTGGTGTCAGATTGTGGGAGACATTTGGCACTCCAAAAGCAGCCCGAGTTCCAAAATGTGGCATCTTGCATCTGGGAGAAATCTTGAATATCACGGCATTTTTGCAGGCCGAAGCCGAGGTGGCCGGGTGAGAGTGGTGGACACGAACGGTGGCCCTTTTCCATGGGAAACTAAACGCACCTGGCCATGTTCCTGGTGTCAGATTGTGGGAGACATTTGGCACTCCAAAAGCAGCCCGAGTTCCAAAATGTGGCATCTTGCATCTGGGAGAAATCTTGAATGCCACGGCATTTTTGCAGGCTGAAGCCGAGGTGGCCGGATGAGGGTGGTGGACACGAACGGTGGCCCTTTTCCATGGGAAACTAAACTCACCTGGCCATGTTCCTGGTGTCAGATTGTGGGAGACATTTGGCACTCCAAAAGCAGCCCGAGTTCCAAAATGTGGCATCTTGCATCTGGGAGAAATCTTGAATATCACGGCATTTTTGCAGGCTGAAGCCGAGGTGGCCGGATGAGGGTGGTGGACACGAACGGTGGCCCTTTTCCATGGGAAACTAAACTCACCTGGCCATGTTCCTGGTGTCAGATTGTGGGAGACATTTGGCACTCCAAAAGCAGCCTGAGTTCCAAAATGTGGCATCTTGCATCTGGGAGAAATCTTGAATATCACGGCATTTTTGCAGGCTGAAGCCGAGGTGGCCGGATGAGGGTGGTGGACACGAACGGTGGCCCTTTTCCATGGGAAACTAAACTCACCTGGCCATGTTCCTGTTGTCAGATTGTGGGAGACATTTGGCACTCCAAAAGCAGCCCGAGTTCCAAAATGTGGCATCTTGCATCTGGGAGAAATCTTGAATATCACGGCATTTTTGCAGGCTGAAGCCGAGGTGGCCGGATGAGGGTGGTGGACACGAACGGTGGCCCTTTTCCATGGGAAAGTAAACTCACCTGGCCATGTTCCTGGTGTCAGATTGTGGGAGACATTTGGCACTCCAAAAGCAGCCCGAGTTCCAAAATGTGGCATCTTGCATGTGGGAGAATTCTTGAATATCACGGCATTTTTGCAGGCTGAAGCCGAGGTGTCCGGATGAGGGTGGTGGACACGAACGGTGGCCCTTTTCCATGGGAAACTAAACTCACCTGGCCATGTTCCTGGTGTCAGATTGTGGGAGACATTTGGCACTCCAAAAGCAGCCCGAGTTCCAAAATGTGGCATCTTGCATCTGGGAGAAATCTTGAATATCACGGCATTTTTGCAGGCTGAAGCCGAGGTGGCCGGATGAGGGTGGTGGACACGAACGGTGGCCCTTTTCCATGGGAAACTAAACTCACCTGGCCATGTTCCTGGTGTCAGATTGTGGGAGACATTTGGCACTCCAAAAGCAGCCCGAGTTCCAAAATGTGGCATATTGCATCTGGGAGAAATCTTGAATATCACGGCATTTTTGCAGGCTGAAGCCGAGGTGGCCGGATGAGGGTGGTGGACACGAACGCTGGCCCTTTTCCATGGGAAACTAAACTCACCTGGCCATGTTCCTGGTGTCAGATTGTGGGAGACATTTGGCACTCCAAAAGCAGCCCGAGTTCCAAAATGTGGCATTTTGCATGTGGGAGAAATCTTGAATATCACGGCATTTTTGCAGGCTGAAGCCGAGGTGTCCGGATGAGGGTGGTGGACACGAACGGTGGCCCTTTTCCATGGGAAACTAAACTCACCTGGCCATGTTCCTGGTGTCAGATTGTGGGAGACATTTGGCACTCCAAAAGCAGCCCGAGTTCCAAAATGTGGCATCTTGCATCTGGGAGAAATCTTGAATATCACGGCATTTTTGCAGGCCGAAGCCGAGGTGGCCGGATGAGGGTGGTGGACACGAACGGTGGCCCTTTTCCATGGGAAACTAAACTCACCTGGCCATGTTCCTGGTGTCAGATTGTGGGAGACATTTGGCACTCCAAAAGCAGCCCGAGTTCCAAAATGTGGCATCTTGCATCTGGGAGAAATCTTGAATATCACGGCATTTTTGCAGGCTGAAGCCGAGGTGGCCGGATGAGGGTGGTGGACACGAACGGTGGCCCTTTTCCATGGGAAACTAAACTCACCTGGCCATGTTCCTGGTGTCAGATTGTGGGAGACATTTGGCACTCCAAAAGCAGCCCGAGTTCCAAAATGTGGCATCTTGCATCTGGGAGAAATCTTGAATATCACGGCATTTTTGCAGGCTGAAGCCGAGGTGGCCGGGTGAGAGTGGTGGACACGAACGGTGGCCCTTTTCCATGGGAAACTAAACTCACCTGCCCATGTTCCTGGTGTCAGATTGTGGGAGACATTTAGAACTCCAAAATCAGCCCGAGTTCCAAAATGTGGCATCTTGCATCTGGGAGAAATCTTGAATATCACGGCATTTTTGCAGGCTGAAGCCGAGGTGGCCGGATGAGGGTGGTGGACACGAACGGTGGCCCTTTTCCATGGGAAACTAAACTCACCTGGCCATGTTCCTGGTGTCAGATTGTGGGAGACATTTGGCACTCCAAAAGCAGCTCGAGTTCCAAAATGTGGCATCTTGCATCTGGGAGAAATCTTGAATATCACGGCATTTTTGCAGGCTGAAGCCGAGGTGGCCGGATGAGGGTGGTGGACACGAACGGTGGCCCTTTTCCATGGGAAACTAAACTCACCTGGCCATGTTCCTGGTGTCAGATTGTGGGAGACATTTAGCACTCCAAAAGCAGCCCGAGTTCCAAAATGTGGCATCTTGCATCTGGGAGAAATCTTGAATGCCACGGCATTTTTGCAGGCCGAAGCCGAGGTGGCCGGATGACCGTGGTGGACACGAACGGTGGCCCTTTTCCATGGGAAACTAAACTCACCTGGCCATGTTCCTGGTGTCAGATTGTGGGAGACATTTGGCACTCCAAAAGCAGCCTGAGTTCCAAAATGTGGCATCTTGCATCTGGGAGAAATCTTGAATATCACGGCATTTTTGCAGGCTGAAGCCGAGGTGGCCGGATGAGGGTGGTGGACACGAACGGTGGCCCTTTTCCATGGGAAACTAAACTCACCTGGCCATGTTCCTGGTGTCAGATTGTGGGAGACATTTGGCACTCCAAAAGCAGCCCGAGTTCCAAAATGTGGCATCTTGCATCTGGGAGAAATCTTGAATATCACGGCATTTTTGCAGGCCGAAGCCGAGGTGGCCGGATGAGGGTGGTGGACACGAACGGCGGCCCTTTTCCATGGGAAACTAAACTCACCTGGCCATGTTCCTGGTGTCAGATTGTGGGAGACATTTGGCACTCCAAAAGCAGCCCGAGTTCCAAAATGTGGCATCTTGCATCTGGGAGAAATCTTGAATATCACGGCATTTTTGCAGGCCGAAGCCGAGGTGGCCGGATGAGGGTGGTGGACACGAACGGTGGCCCTTTTCCATGGGAAACTAAACTCACCTGGCCATGTTCCTGGTGTCAGATTGTGGGAGACATTTGGCACTCCAAAAGCAGCCCGAGTTCCAAAATGTGGCATCTTGCATCTGGGAGAAATCTTGAATATCACGGCATTTTTGCAGGCCGAAGCCGAGGTGGCCGGATGAGGGTGGTGGACACGAACGGTGGCCCTTTTCCATGGGAAACTAAACTCACCTGGCCATGTTCCTGGTGTCAGATTGTGGGAGACATTTGGCACTCCAAAAGCAGCCCGAGTTCCAAAATGTGGCATCTTGCATCTGGGAGAAATCTTGAATATCACGGCATTTTTGCAGGCCGAAGCCGAGGTGGCCGGATGAGGGTGGTGGACACGAACGGTGGCCCTTTTCCATGGGAAACTAAACTCACCTGGCCATGTTCCTGGTGTCAGATTGTGGGAGACATTTGGCACTCCAAAAGCAGCCCGAGTTCCAAAATGTGGCATCTTGCATCTGGGAGAAATCTTGAATATCACGGCATTTTTGCAGGCCGAAGCCGAGGTGGCCGGATGAGGGTGGTGGACACGAACGGCGGCCCTTTTCCATGGGAAACTAAACTCACCTGGCCATGTTCCTGGTGTCAGATTGTGGGAGACATTTGGCACTCCAAAAGCAGCCCGAGTTCCAAAATGTGGCATCTTGCATCTGGGAGAAATCTTGAATATCACGGCATTTTTGCAGGCCGAAGCCGAGGTGGCCGGATGAGGGTGGTGGACACGAACGGCGGCCCTTTTCCATGGGAAACTAAACTCACCTGGCCATGTTCCTGGTGTCAGATTGTGGGAGACATTTGGCACTCCAAAAGCAGCCCGAGTTCCAAAATGTGGCATCTTGCATCTGGGAGAAATCTTGAATATCACGGCATTTTTGCAGGCCGAAGCCGAGGTGGCCGGATGAGGGTGGTGGACACGAACGGCGGCCCTTTTCCATGGGAAACTAAACTCACCTGGCCATGTTCCTGGTGTCAGATTGTGGGAGACATTTGGCACTCCAAAAGCAGCCCGAGTTCCAAAATGTGGCATCTTGCATCTGGGAGAAATCTTGAATATCACGGCATTTTTGCAGGCCGAAGCCGAGGTGGCCGGATGAGGGTGGTGGACACGAACGGTGGCCCTTTTCCATGGGAAACTAAACTCACCTGGCCATGTTCCTGGTGTCAGATTGTGGGAGACATTTGGCACTCCAAAAGCAGCCCGAGTTCCAAAATGTGGCATCTTGCATCTGGGAGAAATCTTGAATATCACGGCATTTTTGCAGGCCGAAGCCGAGGTGGCCGGATGAGGGTGGTGGACACGAACGGTGGCCCTTTTCCATGGGAAACTAAACTCACCTGGCCATGTTCCTGGTGTCAGATTGTGGGAGACATTTGGCACTCCAAAAGCAGCCCGAGTTCCAAAATGTGGCATCTTGCATCTGGGAGAAATCTTGAATATCACGGCATTTTTGCAGGCCGAAGCCGAGGTGGCCGGATGAGGGTGGTGGACACGAACGGTGGCCCTTTTCCATGGGAAACTAAACTCACCTGGCCATGTTCCTGGTGTCAGATTGTGGGAGACATTTGGCACTCCAAAAGCAGCCCGAGTTCCAAAATGTGGCATCTTGCATCTGGGAGAAATCTTGAATATCACGGCATTTTTGCAGGCCGAAGCCGAGGTGGCCGGATGAGGGTGGTGGACACGAACGGTGGCCCTTTTCCATGGGAAACTAAACTCACCTGGCCATGTTCCTGGTGTCAGATTGTGGGAGACATTTGGCACTCCAAAAGCAGCCCGAGTTCCAAAATGTGGCATCTTGCATCTGGGAGAAATCTTGAATATCACGGCATTTTTGCAGGCCGAAGCCGAGGTGGCCGGATGAGGGTGGTGGACACGAACGGTGGCCCTTTTCCATGGGAAACTAAACTCACCTGGCCATGTTCCTGGTGTCAGATTGTGGGAGACATTTGGCACTCCAAAAGCAGCCCGAGTTCCAAAATGTGGCATCTTGCATCTGGGAGAAATCTTGAATATCACGGCATTTTTGCAGGCCGAAGCCGAGGTGGCCGGATGAGGGTGGTGGACACGAACGGTGGCCCTTTTCCATGGGAAACTAAACTCACCTGGCCATGTTCCTGGTGTCAGATTGTGGGAGACATTTGGCACTCCAAAAGCAGCCCGAGTTCCAAAATGTGGCATCTTGCATCTGGGAGAAATCTTGAATATCACGGCATTTTTGCAGGCCGAAGCCGAGGTGGCCGGATGAGGGTGGTGGACACGAACGGTGGCCCTTTTCCATGGGAAACTAAACTCACCTGGCCATGTTCCTGGTGTCAGATTGTGGGAGACATTTGGCACTCCAAAAGCAGCCCGAGTTCCAAAATGTGGCATCTTGCATCTGGGAGAAATCTTGAATATCACGGCATTTTTGCAGGCCGAAGCCGAGGTGGCCGGATGAGGGTGGTGGACACGAACGGTGGCCCTTTTCCATGGGAAACTAAACTCACCTGGCCATGTTCCTGGTGTCAGATTGTGGGAGACATTTGGCACTCCAAAAGCAGCCCGAGTTCCAAAATGTGGCATCTTGCATCTGGGAGAAATCTTGAATATCACGGCATTTTTGCAGGCCGAAGCCGAGGTGGCCGGATGAGGGTGGTGGACACGAACGGTGGCCCTTTTCCATGGGAAACTAAACTCACCTGGCCATGTTCCTGGTGTCAGATTGTGGGAGACATTTGGCACTCCAAAAGCAGCCCGAGTTCCAAAATGTGGCATCTTGCATCTGGGAGAAATCTTGAATATCACGGCATTTTTGCAGGCCGAAGCCGAGGTGGCCGGATGAGGGTGGTGGACACGAACGGTGGCCCTTTTCCATGGGAAACTAAACTCACCTGGCCATGTTCCTGGTGTCAGATTGTGGGAGACATTTGGCACTCCAAAAGCAGCCCGAGTTCCAAAATGTGGCATCTTGCATCTGGGAGAAATCTTGAATATCACGGCATTTTTGCAGGCCGAAGCCGAGGTGGCCGGATGAGGGTGGTGGACACGAACGGTGGCCCTTTTCCATGGGAAACTAAACTCACCTGGCCATGTTCCTGGTGTCAGATTGTGGGAGACATTTGGCACTCCAAAAGCAGCCCGAGTTCCAAAATGTGGCATCTTGCATCTGGGAGAAATCTTGAATATCACGGCATTTTTGCAGGCCGAAGCCGAGGTGGCCGGATGAGGGTGGTGGACACGAACGGTGGCCCTTTTCCATGGGAAACTAAACTCACCTGGCCATGTTCCTGGTGTCAGATTGTGGGAGACATTTGGCACTCCAAAAGCAGCCCGAGTTCCAAAATGTGGCATCTTGCATCTGGGAGAAATCTTGAATATCACGGCATTTTTGCAGGCCGAAGCCGAGGTGGCCGGATGAGGGTGGTGGACACGAACGGTGGCCCTTTTCCATGGGAAACTAAACTCACCTGGCCATGTTCCTGGTGTCAGATTGTGGGAGACATTTGGCACTCCAAAAGCAGCCCGAGTTCCAAAATGTAGCATCTTGCATCTGGGAGAAATCTTGAATATCACGGCATTTTTGCAGGCCGAAGCCGAGGTGGCCGGATGAGGGTGGTGGACACGAACGGTGGCCCTTTTCCATGGGAAACTAAACTCACCTGGCCATGTTCCTGGTGTCAGATTGTGGGAGACATTTGGCACTCCAAAAGCAGCCCGAGTTCCAAAATGTGGCATCTTGCATCTGGGAGAAATCTTGAATATCACGGCATTTTTGCAGGCCGAAGCCGAGGTGGCCGGATGAGGGTGGTGGACACGAACGGTGGCCCTTTTCCATGGGAAACTAAACTCACCTGGCCATGTTCCTGGTGTCAGATTGTGGGAGACATTTGGCACTCCAAAAGCAGCCCGAGTTCCAAAATGTGGCATCTTGCATCTGGGAGAAATCTTGAATATCACGGCATTTTTGCAGGCCGAAGCCGAGGTGGCCGGATGAGGGTGGTGGACACGAACGGCGGCCCTTTTCCATGGGAAACTAAACTCACCTGGCCATGTTCCTGGTGTCAGATTGTGGGAGACATTTGGCACTCCAAAAGCAGCCCGAGTTCCAAAATGTGGCATCTTGCATCTGGGAGAAATCTTGAATATCACGGCATTTTTGCAGGCCGAAGCCGAGGTGGCCGGATGAGGGTGGTGGACACGAACGGCGGCCCTTTTCCATGGGAAACTAAACTCACCTGGCCATGTTCCTGGTGTCAGATTGTGGGAGACATTTGGCACTCCAAAAGCAGCCCGAGTTCCAAAATGTGGCATCTTGCATCTGGGAGAAATCTTGAATATCACGGCATTTTTGCAGGCCGAAGCCGAGGTGGCCGGATGAGGGTGGTGGACACGAACAGTGGCCCTTTTCCATGGGAAACTAAACTCACCTGGCCATGTTCCTGGTGTCAGATTGTGGGAGACATTTGGCACTCCAAAAGCAGCCCGAGTTCCAAAATGTGGCATCTTGCATCTGGGAGAAATCTTGAATATCACGGCATTTTTGCAGGCCGAAGCCGAGGTGGCCGGATGAGGGTGGTGGACACGAACGGTGGCCCTTTTCCATGGGAAACTAAACTCACCTGGCCATGTTCCTGGTGTCAGATTGTGGGAGACATTTGGCACTCCAAAAGCAGCCCGAGTTCCAAAATGTGGCATCTTGCATCTGGGAGAAATCTTGAATATCACGGCATTTTTGCAGGCCGAAGCCGAGGTGGCCGGATGAGGGTGGTGGACACGAACGGTGGCCCTTTTCCATGGGAAACTAAACTCACCTGGCCATGTTCCTGGTGTCAGATTGTGGGAGACATTTGGCACTCCAAAAGCAGCCCGAGTTCCAAAATGTGGCATCTTGCATCTGGGAGAAATCTTGAATATCACGGCATTTTTGCAGGCCGAAGCCGAGGTGGCCGGATGAGGGTGGTGGACACGAACGGTGGCCCTTTTCCATGGGAAACTAAACTCACCTGGCCATGTTCCTGGTGTCAGATTGTGGGAGACATTTGGCACTCCAAAAGCAGCCCGAGTTCCAAAATGTGGCATCTTGCATCTGGGAGAAATCTTGAATATCACGGCATTTTTGCAGGCCGAAGCCGAGGTGGCCGGATGAGGGTGGTGGACACGAACGGTGGCCCTTTTCCATGGGAAACTAAACTCACCTGGCCATGTTCCTGGTGTCAGATTGTGGGAGACATTTGGCACTCCAAAAGCAGCCCGAGTTCCAAAATGTGGCATCTTGCATCTGGGAGAAATCTTGAATATCACGGCATTTTTGCAGGCCGAAGCCGAGGTGGCCGGATGAGGGTGGTGGACACGAACGGTGGCCCTTTTCCATGGGAAACTAAACTCACCTGGCCATGTTCCTGGTGTCAGATTGTGGGAGACATTTGGCACTCCAAAAGCAGCCCGAGTTCCAAAATGTGGCATCTTGCATCTGGGAGAAATCTTGAATATCACGGCATTTTTGCAGGCCGAAGCCGAGGTGGCCGGATGAGGGTGGTGGACACGAACGGTGGCCCTTTTCCATGGGAAACTAAACTACCTGGCCATGTTCCTGGTGTCAGATTGTGGGAGACATTTGGCACTCCAAAAGCAGCCCGAGTTCCAAAATGTGGCATCTTGCATCTGGGAGAAATCTTGAATATCACGGCATTTTTTGCAGGCCGAAGCCGAGGTGGCCGGGATGAGGGTGGTGGACACGAACGGTGGCCCTTTTCCATGGGAAACTAAACTCACCTGGCCATGTTCCTGGTGTCAGATTGTGGGAGACATTTGGCACTCCAAAAGCAGCCCGAGTTCCAAAATGTGGCATCTTGCATCTGGGAGAAATCTTGAATATCACGGCATTTTTGCAGGCCGAAGCCGAGGTGGCCGGATGAGGGTGGTGGACACGAACGGTGGCCCTTTTCCATGGGAAACTAAACTCACCTGGCCATGTTCCTGGTGTCAGATTGTGGGAGACATTTGGCACTCCAAAAGCAGCCCGAGTTCCAAAATGTGGCATCTTGCATCTGGGAGAAATCTTGAATATCACGGCATTTTTGCAGGCCGAAGCCGAGGTGGCCGGATGAGGGTGGTGGACACGAACGGTGGCCCTTTTCCATGGGAAACTAAACTCACCTGGCCATGTTCCTGGTGTCAGATTGTGGGAGACATTTGGCACTCCAAAAGCAGCCCGAGTTCCAAAATGTGGCATCTTGCATCTGGGAGAAATCTTGAATATCACGGCATTTTTGCAGGCCGAAGCCGAGGTGGCCGGATGAGGGTGGTGGACACGAACGGTGGCCCTTTTCCATGGGAAACTAAACTCACCTGGCCATGTTCCTGGTGTCAGATTGTGGGAGACATTTGGCACTCCAAAAGCAGCCCGAGTTCCAAAATGTGGCATCTTGCATCTGGGAGAAATCTTGAATATCACGGCATTTTTGCAGGCCGAAGCCGAGGTGGCCGGATGAGGGTGGTGGACACGAACGGTGGCCCTTTTCCATTGGAAACTAAACTCACCTGGCCATGTTCCTGGTGTCAGATTGTGGGAGACATTTGGCACTCCAAAAGCAGCCCGAGTTCCAAAATGTGGCATCTTGCATCTGGGAGAAATCTTGAATATCACGGCATTTTTGCAGGCCGAAGCCGAGGTGGCCGGATGAGGGTGGTGGACACGAACGGTGGCCCTTTTCCATGGGAAACTAAACTCACCTGGCCATGTTCCTGGTGTCAGATTGTGGGAGACATTTGGCACTCCAAAAGCAGCCCGAGTTCCAAAATGTGGCATCTTGCATCTGGGAGAAATCTTGAATATCACGGCATTTTTGCAGGCCGAAGCCGAGGTGGCCGGATGAGGGTGGTGGACACGAACGGTGGCCCTTTTCCATGGGAAACTAAACTCACCTGGCCATGTTCCTGGTGTCAGATTGTGGGAGACATTTGGCACTCCAAAAGCAGCCCGAGTTCCAAAATGTGGCATCTTGCATCTGGGAGAATCTTGAATATCACGGCATTTTTGCAGGCCGAAGCCGAGGTGGCCGGATGAGGGTGGTGGACACGAACGGTGGCCCTTTTCCATGGGAAACTAAACTCACCTGGCCATGTTCCTGGTGTCAGATTGTGGGAGACATTTGGCACTCCAAAAGCAGCCCGAGTTCCAAAATGTGGCATCTTGCATCTGGGAGAAATCTTGAATATCACGGCATTTTTGCAGGCCGAAGCCGAGGTGGCCGGATGAGGGTGGTGGACACGAACGGTGGCCCTTTTCCATGGGAAACTAAACTCACCTGGCCATGTTCCTGGTGTCAGATTGTGGGAGACATTTGGCACTCCAAAAGCAGCCCGAGTTCCAAAATGTGGCATCTTGCATCTGGGAGAAATCTTGAATATCACGGCATTTTTGCAGGCCGAAGCCGAGGTGGCCGGATGAGGGTGGTGGACACGAACGGTGGCCCTTTTCCATGGGAAACTAACCTCACCTGGCCATGTTCCTGGTGTCAGATTGTGGGAGACATTTGGCACTCCAAAAGCAGCCCGAGTTCCAAAATGTGGCATCTTGCATCTGGGAGAAATCTTGAATATCACGGCATTTTTGCAGGCCGAAGCCGAGGTGGCCGGATGAGGGTGGTGGACACGAACGGTGGCCCTTTTCCATGGGAAACTAAACTCACCTGGCCATGTTCCTGGTGTCAGATTGTGGGAGACATTTGGCACTCCAAAAGCAGCCCGAGTTCCAAAATGTGGCATCTTGCATCTGGGAGAAATCTTGAATATCACGGCATTTTTGCAGGCCGAAGCCGAGGTGGCCGGATGAGGGTGGTGGACACGAACGGTGGCCCTTTTCCATGGGAAACTAAACTCACCTGGCCATGTTCCTGGTGTCAGATTGTGGGAGACATTTGGCACTCCAAAAGCAGCCCGAGTTCCAAAATGTGGCATCTTGCATCTGGGAGAAATCTTGAATATCACGGCATTTTTGCAGGCCGAAGCCGAGGTGGCCGGATGAGGGTGGTGGACACGAACGGTGGCCCTTTTCCATGGGAAACTAAACTCACCTGGCCATGTTCCTGGTGTCAGATTGTGGGAGACATTTGGCACTCCAAAAGCAGCCCGAGTTCCAAAATGTGGCATCTTGCATCTGGGAGAAATCTTGAATATCACGGCATTTTTGCAGGCCGAAGCCGAGGTGGCCGGATGAGGGTGGTGGACACGAACGGTGGCCCTTTTCCATGGGAAACTAAACTCACCTGGCCATGTTCCTGGTGTCAGATTGTGGGAGACATTTGGCACTCCAAAAGCAGCCCGAGTTCCAAAATGTGGCATCTTGCATCTGGGAGAAATCTTGAATATCACGGCATTTTTGCAGGCCGAAGCCGAGGTGGCCGGATGAGGGTGGTGGACACGAACGGTGGCCCTTTTCCATGGGAAACTAAACTCACCTGGCCATGTTCCTGGTGTCAGATTGTGGGAGACATTTGGCACTCCAAAAGCAGCCCGAGTTCCAAAATGTGGCATCTTGCATCTGGGAGAAATCTTGAATATCACGGGATTTTTGCAGGCCGAAGCCGAGGTGGCCGGATGAGGGTGGTGGACACGAACGGTGGCCCTTTTCCATGGGAAACTAAACTCACCTGGCCATGTTCCTGGTGTCAGATTGTGGGAGACATTTGGCACTCCAAAAGCAGCCCGAGTTCCAAAATGTGGCATCTTGCATCTGGGAGAAATCTTGAATATCACGGCATTTTTGCAGGCCGAAGCCGAGGTGGCCGGATGAGGGTGGTGGACACGAACGGTGGCCCTTTTCCATGGGAAACTAAACTCACCTGGCCATGTTCCTGGTGTCAGATTGTGGGAGACATTTGGCACTCCAAAAGCAGCCCGAGTTCCAAAATGTGGCATCTTGCATCTGGGAGAAATCTTGAATATCACGGCATTTTTGCAGGCCGAAGCCGAGGTGGCCGGATGAGGGTGGTGGACACGAACGGTGGCCCTTTTCCATGGGAAACTAACCTCACCTGGCCATGTTCCTGGTGTCAGATTGTGGGAGACATTTGGCACTCCAAAAGCAGCCCGAGTTCCAAAATGTGGCATCTTGCATCTGGGAGAAATCTTGAATATCACGGCATTTTTGCAGGCCGAAGCCGAGGTGGCCGGATGAGGGGTGGTGGACACGAACGGTGGCCCTTTTCCATGGGAAACTAAACTCACCTGGCCATGTTCCTGGTGTCAGATTGTGGGAGACATTTGGCACTCCAAAAGCAGCCCGAGTTCCAAAATGTGGCATCTTGCATCTGGGAGAAATCTTGAATATCACGGCATTTTTGCAGGCCGAAGCCGAGGTGGCCGGATGAGGGTGGTGGACACGAACGGCGGCCCTTTTCCATGGGAAACTAAACTCACCTGGCCATGTTCCTGGTGTCAGATTGTGGGAGACATTTGGCACTCCAAAAGCAGCCCGAGTTCCAAAATGTGGCATCTTGCATCTGGGAGAAATCTTGAATATCACGGCATTTTTGCAGGCCGAAGCCGAGGTGGCCGGATGAGGGTGGTGGACACGAACGGCGGCCCTTTTCCATGGGAAACTAAACTCACCTGGCCATGTTCCTGGTGTCAGATTGTGGGAGACATTTGGCACTCCAAAAGCAGCCTGAGTTCCAAAATGTGGCATCTTGCATCTGGGAGAAATCTTGAATATCACGGCATTTTTGCAGGCCGAAGCCGAGGTGGCCGGATGAGGGTGGTGGACACGAACGGTGGCCCTTTTCCATGGGAAACTAAACTCACCTGGCCATGTTCCTGGTGTCAGATTGTGGGAGACATTTGGCACTCCAAAAGCAGCCCGAGTTCCAAAATGTGGCATCTTGCATCTGGGAGAAATCTTGAATATCACGGCATTTTTGCAGGCCGAAGCCGAGGTGGCCGGATGAGGGTGGTGGACACGAACGGTGGCCCTTTTCCATGGGAAACTAAACTCACCTGGCCATGTTCCTGGTGTCAGATTGTGGGAGACATTTGGCACTCCAAAAGCAGCCCGAGTTCCAAAATGTGGCATCTTGCATCTGGGAGAAATCTTGAATATCACGGCATTTTTGCAGGCAAAAGCCGATAGGGCAGGATGAGGGTGGTGGACACGAACGGTGGCCCTTTTCCATGGGAAACTAAACTCACCTGGCCATGTTCCTGGTGTCAGATTGTGGGAGACATTTGGCACTCCAAAAGCAGCCCGAGTTCCAAAATGTGGCATCTTGCATCTGGGAGAAATCTTGAATATCACGGCATTTTTGCAGGCCGAAGCCGAGGTGGCCGGATGAGGGTGGTGGACACGAACGGTGGCCCTTTTCCATGGGAAACTAAACTCACCTGGCCATGTTCCTGGTGTCAGATTGTGGGAGACATTTGGCACTCCAAAAGCAGCCCGAGTTCCAAAATGTGGCATCTTGCATCTGGGAGAAATCTTGAATATCACGGCATTTTTGCAGGCCGAAGCCGAGGTGGCCGGATGAGGGTGGTGGACACGAACGGCGGCCTTTTTCCATGGGAAACTAAACTCACCTGGCCATGTTCCTGGTGTCAGATTGTGGGAGACATTTGGCACTCCAAAAGCAGCCCGAGTTCCAAAATGTGGCATCTTGCATCTGGGAGAAATCTTGAATATCACGGCATTTTTGCAGGCCGAAGCCGAGGTGGCCGGATGAGGGTGGTGGACACGAACGGAGGCCCTTTTCCATGGGAAACTAAACTCACCTGGCCATGTTCCTGGTGTCAGATTGTGGGAGACATTTGGCACTCCAAAAGCAGCCCGAGTTCCAAAATGTGGCATCTTGCATCTGGGAGAAATCTTGAATATCACGGCATTTTTGCAGGGCCGAAGCCGAGGTGGCCGGATGAGGGTGGTGGACACGAACGGTGGCCCTTTTCCATGGGAAACTAAACTCACCTGGCCATGTTCCTGGTGTCAGATTGTGGGAGACATTTGGCACTCCAAAAGCAGCCCGAGTTCCAAAATGTGGCATCTTGCATCTGGGAGAAATCTTGAATATCACGGCATTTTTGCAGGCCGAAGCCGAGGTGGCCGGATGAGGGTGGTGGACACGAACGGTGGCCCTTTTCCATGGGAAACTAAACTCACCTGGCCATGTTCCTGGTGTCAGATTGTGGGAGACATTTGGCACTCCAAAGGCAGCCCGAGTTTTAAAATGTGGCATCTTGCATCTGGGAGAAATCTTGAATATCACGGCATTTTTGCAGGCCGAAGCCGAGGTGGCCGGATGAGGGTGGTGGACACGAACGGAGGCCCTTTTCCATGGGAAACTAAACTCACCTGGCCATGTTCCTGGTGTCAGATTGTGGGAGACATTTGGCACTCCAAAAGCAGCCCGAGTTCCAAAATGTGGCATCTTGCATCTGGGAGAAATCTTGAATATCACGGCATTTTTGCAGGCCGAAGCCGAGGTGGCCGGATGAGGGTGGTGGACACGAACGGTGGCCCTTTTCCATGGGAAACTAAACTCACCTGGCCATGTTCCTGATGTCAGATTGTGGGAGACATTTGGCACTCCAAAAGCAGCCCGAGTTCCAAAATGTGGCATCTTGCATCTGGGAGAAATCTTGAATATCACGGCATTTTTGCAGGCCGAAGCCGAGGTGGCCGGATGAGGGTGGTGGACACGAACGGCGGCCCTTTTCCATGGGAAACTAAACTCACCTGGCCATGTTCCTGGTGTCAGATTGTGGGAGACATTTGGCACTCCAAAAGCAGCCCGAGTTCCAAAATGTGGCATCTTGCATCTGGGAGAAATCTTGAATATCACGGCATTTTTGCAGGCCGAAGCCGAGGTGGCCGGATGAGGGTGGTGGACACGAACGGTGGCCCTTTTCCATGGGAAACTAAACTCACCTGGCCATGTTCCTGGTGTCAGATTGTGGGAGACATTTGGCACTCCAAAAGCAGCCCGAGTTCCAAAATGTGGCATCTTGCATCTGGGAGAAATCTTGAATATCACGGCATTTTTGCAGGCAAAAGCCGATAGGGCAGGATGAGGGTGGTGGACACGAACGGTGGCCCTTTTCCATGGGAAACTAAACTCACCTGGCCATGTTCCTGGTGTCAGATTGTGGGAGACATTTGGCACTCCAAAAGCAGCCCGAGTTCCAAAATGTGGCATCTTGCATCTGGGAGAAATCTTGAATATCACGGCATTTTTGCAGGCCGAAGCCGAGGTGGCCGGATGAGGGTGGTGGACACGAACGGTGGCCCTTTTCCATGGGAAACTAAACTCACCTGGCCATGTTCCTGGTGTCAGATTGTGGGAGACATTTGGCACTCCAAAAGCAGCCCGAGTTCCAAAATGTGGCATCTTGCATCTGGGAGAAATCTTGAATATCACGGCATTTTTGCAGGCCGAAGCCGAGGTGGCCGGATGAGGGTGGTGGACACGAACGGCGGCCTTTTTCCATGGGAAACTAAACTCACCTGGCCATGTTCCTGGTGTCAGATTGTGGGAGACATTTGGCACTCCAAAAGCAGCCCGAGTTCCAAAATGTGGCATCTTGCATCTGGGAGAAATCTTGAATATCACGGCATTTTTGCAGGCCGAAGCCGAGGTGGCCGGATGAGGGTGGTGGACACGAACGGAGGCCCTTTTCCATGGGAAACTAAACTCACCTGGCCATGTTCCTGGTGTCAGATTGTGGGAGACATTTGGCACTCCAAAAGCAGCCCGAGTTCCAAAATGTGGCATCTTGCATCTGGGAGAAATCTTGAATATCACGGCATTTTTGCAGGCCGAAGCCGAGGTGGCCGGATGAGGGTGGTGGACACGAACGGTGGCCCTTTTCCATGGGAAACTAAACTCACCTGGCCATGTTCCTGGTGTCAGATTGTGGGAGACATTTGGCACTCCAAAAGCAGCCCGAGTTCCAAAATGTGGCATCTTGCATCTGGGAGAAATCTTGAATATCACGGCATTTTTGCAGGCCGAAGCCGAGGTGGCCGGATGAGGGTGGTGGACACGAACGGTGGCCCTTTTCCATGGGAAACTAAACTCACCTGGCCATGTTCCTGGTGTCAGATTGTGGGAGACATTTGGCACTCCAAAAGCAGCCCGAGTTCCAAAATGTGGCATCTTGCATCTGGAGAAATCTTGAATATCACGGCATTTTTGCAGGCCGAAGCCGAGGTGGCCGGATGAGGGTGGTGGACACGAACGGTGGCCCTTTTCCATGGGAAACTAAACTCACCTGGCCATGTTCCTGGTGTCAGATTGTGGGAGACATTTGGCACTCCAAAGGCAGCCCGAGTTCCAAAATGTGGCATCTTGCATCTGGGAGAAATCTTGAATATCACGGCATTTTTGCAGGCCGAAGCCGAGGTGGCCGGATGAGGGTGGTGGACACGAACGGTGGCCCTTTTCCATGGGAAACTAAACTCACCTGGCCATGTTCCTGGTGTCAGATTGTGGGAGACATTTGGCACTCCAAAGGCAGCCCGAGTTTTAAAATGTGGCATCTTGCATCTGGGAGAAATCTTGAATATCACGGCATTTTTGCAGGCCGAAGCCGAGGTGGCCGGATGAGGGTGGTGGACACGAACGGAGGCCCTTTTCCATGGGAAACTAAACTCACCTGGCCATGTTCCTGGTGTCAGATTGTGGGAGACATTTGGCACTCCAAAAGCAGCCCGAGTTCCAAAATGTGGCATCTTGCATCTGGGAGAAATCTTGAATATCACGGCATTTTTGCAGGCCGAAGCCGAGGTGGCCGGATGAGGGTGGTGGACACGAACGGCGGCCCTTTTCCATGGGAAACTAAACTCACCTGGCCATGTTCCTGGTGTCAGATTGTGGGAGACATTTGGCACTCCAAAAGCAGCCCGAGTTCCAAAATGTGGCATCTTGCATCTGGGAGAAATCTTGAATATCACGGCATTTTTGCAGGCCGAAGCCGAGGTGGCCGGATGAGGGTGGTGGACACGAACGGTGGCCCTTTTCCATGGGAAACTAAACTCACCTGGCCATGTTCCTGGTGTCAGATTGTGGGAGACATTTGGCACTCCAAAAGCAGCCCGAGTTCCAAAATGTGGCATCTTGCATCTGGGAGAAATCTTGAATATCACGGCATTTTTGCAGGCCGAAGCCGAGGTGGCCGGATGAGGGTGGTGGACACGAACGGTGGCCCTTTTCCATGGGAAACTAAACTCACCTGGCCATGTTCCTGGTGTCAGATTGTGGGAGACATTTGGCACTCCAAAAGCAGCCCGAGTTCCAAAATGTGGCATCTTGCATCTGGGAGAAATCTTGAATATCACGGCATTTTTGCAGGCCGAAGCCGAGGTGGCCGGATGAGGGTGGTGGACACGAACGGCGGCCCTTTTCCATGGGAAACTAAACTCACCTGGCCATGTTCCTGGTGTCAGATTGTGGGAGACATTTGGCACTCCAAAAGCAGCCCGAGTTCCAAAATGTGGCATCTTGCATCTGGGAGAAATCTTGAATATCACGGCATTTTTGCAGGCCGAAGCCGAGGTGGCCGGATGAGGGTGGTGGACACGAACGGTGGCCCTTTTCCATGGGAAACTAAACTCACCTGGCCATGTTCCTGGTGTCAGATTGTGGGAGACATTTGGCACTCCAAAAGCAGCCCGAGTTCCAAAATGTGGCATCTTGCATCTGGGAGAAATCTTGAATATCACGGCATTTTTGCAGGCAAAAGCCGATAGGGCAGGATGAGGGTGGTGGACACGAACGGTGGCCCTTTTCCATGGGAAACTAAACTCACCTGGCCATGTTCCTGGTGTCAGATTGTGGGAGACATTTGGCACTCCAAAAGCAGCCCGAGTTCCAAAATGTGGCATCTTGCATCTGGGAGAAATCTTGAATATCACGGCATTTTTGCAGGCCGAAGCCGAGGTGGCCGGATGAGGGTGGTGGACACGAACGGTGGCCCTTTTCCATGGGAAACTAAACTCACCTGGCCATGTTCCTGGTGTCAGATTGTGGGAGACATTTGGCACTCCAAAAGCAGCCCGAGTTCCAAAATGTGGCATCTTGCATCTGGGAGAAATCTTGAATATCACGGCATTTTTGCAGGCCGAAGCCGAGGTGGCCGGATGAGGGTGGTGGACACGAACGGTGGCCCTTTTCCATGGGAAACTAAACTCACCTGGCCATGTTCCTGGTGTCAGATTGTGGGAGACATTTGGCACTCCAAAAGCAGCCCGAGTTCCAAAATGTGGCATCTTGCATCTGGGAGAAATCTTGAATATCACGGCATTTTTGCAGGCCGAAGCCGAGGTGGCCGGATGAGGGTGGTGGACACGAACGGTGGCCCTTTTCCATGGGAAACTAAACTCACCTGGCCATGTTCCTGGTGTCAGATTGTGGGAGACATTTGGCACTCCAAAAGCAGCCCGAGTTCCAAAATGTGGCATCTTGCATCTGGGAGAAATCTTGAATATCACGGCATTTTTGCAGGCCGAAGCCGAGGTGGCCGGATGAGGGTGGTGGACACGAACGGTGGCCCTTTTCCATGGGAAACTAAACTCACCTGGCCATGTTCCTGGTGTCAGATTGTGGGAGACATTTGGCACTCCAAAGGCAGCCCGAGTTCCAAAATGTGGCATCTTGCATCTGGGAGAAATCTTGAATATCACGGCATTTTTGCAGGCCGAAGCCGAGGTGGCCGGATGAGGGTGGTGGACACGAACGGTGGCCCTTTTCCATGGGAAACTAAACTCACCTGGCCATGTTCCTGGTGTCAGATTGTGGGAGACATTTGGCACTCCAAAGGCAGCCCGAGTTCCAAAATGTGGCATCTTGCATCTGGGAGAAATCTTGAATATCACGGCATTTTTGCAGGCCGAAGCCGAGGTGGCCGGATGAGGGTGGTGGACACGAACGGAGGCCCTTTTCCATGGGAAACTAAACTCACCTGGCCATGTTCCTGGTGTCAGATTGTGGGAGACATTTGGCACTCCAAAAGCAGCCCGAGTTCCAAAATGTGGCATCTTGCATCTGGGAGAAATCTTGAATATCACGGCATTTTTTGCAGGCCGAAGCCGAGGTGGCCGGATGAGGGTGGTGGACACGAACGGCGGCCCTTTTCCATGGGAAACTAAACTCACCTGGCCATGTTCCTGGTGTCAGATTGTGGGAGACATTTGGCACTCCAAAAGCAGCCCGAGTTCCAAAATGTGGCATCTTGCATCTGGGAGAAATCTTGAATATCACGGCATTTTTGCAGGCCGAAGCCGAGGTGGCCGGATGAGGGTGGTGGACACGAACGGTGGCCCTTTTCCATGGGAAACTAAACTCACCTGGCCATGTTCCTGGTGTCAG
>NW_026961106.1:0-72500 GCF_021018805.1 Prinia subflava | reverse complement strand
GCATCTGGGAGAAATCTTGAATATCACGGCATTTTTGCAGGCCGAAGCCGAGGTGGCCGGATGAGGGTGGTGGACACGAACGGTGGCCCTTTTCCATGGGAAACTAAACTCACCTGGCCATGTTCCTGATGTCAGATTGTGGGAGACATTTGGCACTCCAAAGGCAGCCCGAGTTCCAAAATGTGGCATCTTGCATCTGGGAGAAATCTTGAATATCACGGCATTTTTGCAGGCCGAAGCCGAGGTGGCCGGATGAGGGTGGTGGACACGAACGGTGGCCCTTTTCCATGGGAAACTAAACTCACCTGGCCATGTTCCTGGTGTCAGATTGTGGGAGACATTTGGCACTCCAAAAGCAGCCCGAGTTCCAAAATGTGGCATCTTGCATCTGGGAGAAATCTTGAATATCACGGCATTTTTGCAGGCCGAAGCCGAGGTGGCCGGATGAGGGTGGTGGACACGAACGGTGGCCCTTTTCCATGGGAAACTAAACTCACCTGGCCATGTTCCTGGTGTCAGATTGTGGGAGACATTTGGCACTCCAAAAGCAGCCCGAGTTCCAAAATGTGGCATCTTGCATCTGGGAGAAATCTTGAATATCACGGCATTTTTGCAGGCCGAAGCCGAGGTGGCCGGATGAGGGTGGTGGACACGAACGGTGGCCCTTTTCCATGGAAACTAAACTCACCTGGCCATGTTCCTGGTGTCAGATTGTGGGAGACATTTGGCACTCCAAAAGCAGCCCGAGTTCCAAAATGTGGCATCTTGCATCTGGGAGAAATCTTGAATATCACGGCATTTTTGCAGGCCGAAGCCGAGGTGGCCGGATGAGGGTGGTGGACACGAACGGTGGCCCTTTTCCATGGGAAACTAAACTCACCTGGCCATGTTCCTGGTGTCAGATTGTGGGAGACATTTGGCACTCCAAAAGCAGCCCGAGTTCCAAAATGTGGCATCTTGCATCTGGGAGAAATCTTGAATATCACGGCATTTTTGCAGGCCGAAGCCGAGGTGGCCGGATGAGGGTGGTGGACACGAACGGTGGCCCTTTTCAGTGGGGGGGGGGGAGAACTAAACTCACCTGGCCATGTTCCTGGTGTCAGATTGTGGGAGACATTTGGCACTCCAAAAGCAGCCCGAGTTCCAAAATGTGGCATCTTGCATCTGGGAGAAATCTTGAATATCACGGCATTTTTTGCAGGCCGAAGCCGAGGTGGCCGGATGAGGGTGGTGGACACGAACGGTGGCCCTTTTCCATGGGAAACTAAACTCACCTGGCCATGTTCCTGGTGTCAGATTGTGGGAGACATTTGGCACTCCAAAAGCAGCCCGAGTTCCAAAATGTGGCATCTTGCATCTGGGAGAAATCTTGAATATCACGGCATTTTTGCAGGCCGAAGCCGAGGTGGCCGGATGAGGGTGGTGGACACGAACGGTGGCCCTTTTCCATGGGAAACTAAACTCACCTCGCCATGTTCCTGGTGTCAGATTGTGGGAGACATTTGGCACTCCAAAGGCAGCCCGAGTTCCAAAATGTGGCATCTTGCATCTGGGAGAAATCTTGAATATCACGGCATTTTTGCAGGCCGAAGCCGAGGTGGCCGGATGAGGGTGGTGGACACGAACGGCGGCCCTTTTCCATGGGAAACTAAACTCACCTGGCCATGTTCCTGGTGTCAGATTGTGGGAGACATTTGGCACTCCAAAAGCAGCCCGAGTTCCAAAATGTGGCATCTTGCATCTGGGAGAAATCTTGAATATCACGGCATTTTTGCAGGCCGAAGCCGAGGTGGCCGGATGAGGGTGGTGGACACGAACGGTGGCCCTTTTCCATGGGAAACTAACTCACCTGGCCATGTTCCTGGTGTCAGATTGTGGGAGACATTTGGCACTCCAAAGGCAGCCCGAGTTCCAAAATGTGGCATCGTGCATCTGGGAGAAATCTTGAATATCACGGCATTTTTGCAGGCCGAAGCCGAGGTGGCCGGATGAGGGTGGTGGACACGAACGGTGGCCCTTTTCCATGGGAAACTAAACTCACCTGGCCATGTTCCTGGTGTCAGATTGTGGGAGACATTTGGCACTCCAAAAGCAGCCCGAGTTCCAAAATGTGGCATCTTGCATCTGGGAGAAATCTTGAATATCACGGCATTTTTGCAGGCCGAAGCCGAGGTGGCCGGATGAGGGTGGTGGACACGAACGGAGGCCCTTTTCCATGGGAAACTAAACTCACCTGGCCATGTTCCTGGTGTCAGATTGTGGGAGACATTTGGCACTCCAAAGGCAGCCCGAGTTCCAAAATGTGGCATCTTGCATCTGGGAGAAATCTTGAATATCACGGCATTTTTGCAGGCCGAAGCCGAGGTGGCCGGATGAGGGTGGTGGACACGAACGGTGGCCCTTTTCCATGGGAAACTAAACTCACCTGGCCATGTTCCTGATGTCAGATTGTGGGAGACATTTGGCACTCCAAAGGCAGCCCGAGTTCCAAAATGTGGCATCTTGCATCTGGGAGAAATCTTGAATATCACGGCATTTTTGCAGGCCGAAGCCGAGGTGGCCGGATGAGGGTGGTGGACACGAACGGTGGCCCTTTTCCATGGGAAACTAAACTCACCTGGCCATGTTCCAGGTGTCAGATTGTGGGAGACATTTGGCACTCCAAAAGCAGCCCGAGTTCCAAAATGTGGCATCTTGCATCTGGGAGAAATCTTGAATATCACGGCATTTTTGCAGGCCGAAGCCGAGGTGGCCGGATGAGGGTGGTGGACACGAACGGAGGCCCTTTTCCATGGGAAACTAAACTCACCTGGCCATGTTCCTGGTGTCAGATTGTGGGAGACATTTGGCACTCCAAAGGCAGCCCGAGTTCCAAAATGTGGCATCTTGCATCTGGGAGAAATCTTGAATATCACGGCATTTTTGCAGGCCGAAGCCGAGGTGGCCGGATGAGGGTGGTGGACACGAACGGTGGCCCTTTTCCATGGGAAACTAAACTCACCTGGCCATGTTCCTGATGTCAGATTGTGGGAGACATTTGGCACTCCAAAGGCAGCCCGAGTTCCAAAATGTGGCATCTTGCATCTGGGAGAAATCTTGAATATCACGGCATTTTTGCAGGCCGAAGCCGAGGTGGCCGGATGAGGGTGGTGGACACGAACGGTGGCCCTTTTCCATGGGAAACTAAACTCACCTGGCCATGTTCCTGGTGTCAGATTGTGGGAGACATTTGGCACTCCAAAAGCAGCCCGAGTTCCAAAATGTGGCATCTTGCATCTGGGAGAAATCTTGAATATCACGGCATTTTTGCAGGCCGAAGCCGAGGTGGCCGGATGAGGGTGGTGGACACGAACGGTGGCCCTTTTCCATGGGAAACTAAACTCACCTGGCCATGTTCCTGGTGTCAGATTGTGGGAGACATTTGGCACTCCAAAAGCAGCCCGAGTTCCAAAATGTGGCATCTTGCATCTGGGAGAAATCTTGAATATCACGGCATTTTTGCAGGCCGAAGCCGAGGTGGCCGGATGAGGGTGGTGGACACGAACGGTGGCCCTTTTCCATGGGAAACTAAACTCACCTGGCCATGTTCCTGGTGTCAGATTGTGGGAGACATTTGGCACTCCAAAAGCAGCCCGAGTTCCAAAATGTGGCATCTTGCATCTGGGAGAAATCTTGAATATCACGGCATTTTTGCAGGCCGAAGCCGAGGTGGCCGGATGAGGGTGGTGGACACGAACGGTGGCCCTTTTCCATGGGAAACTAAACTCACCTGGCCATGTTCCTGGTGTCAGATTGTGGGAGACATTTGGCACTCCAAAAGCAGCCCGAGTTCCAAAATGTGGCATCTTGCATCTGGGAGAAATCTTGAATATCACGGCATTTTTGCAGGCCGAAGCCGAGGTGGCCGGATGAGGGTGGTGGACACGAACGGTGGCCCTTTTCCATGGGAAACTAAACTCACCTGGCCATGTTCCTGGTGTCAGATTGTGGGAGACATTTGGCACTCCAAAAGCAGCCCGAGTTCCAAAATGTGGCATCTTGCATCTGGGAGAAATCTTGAATATCACGGCATTTTTTGCAGGCCGAAGCCGAGGTGGCCGGATGAGGGTGGTGGACACGAACGGTGGCCCTTTTCCATGGGAAACTAAACTCACCTGGCCATGTTCCTGGTGTCAGATTGTGGGAGACATTTGGCACTCCAAAAGCAGCCCGAGTTCCAAAATGTGGCATCTTGCATCTGGGAGAAATCTTGAATATCACGGCATTTTTGCAGGCCGAAGCCGAGGTGGCCGGATGAGGGTGGTGGACACGAACGGTGGCCCTTTTCCATGGGAAACTAAACTCACCTCGCCATGTTCCTGGTGTCAGATTGTGGGAGACATTTGGCACTCCAAAAGCAGCCCGAGTTCCAAAATGTGGCATCTTGCATCTGGGAGAAATCTTGAATATCACGGCATTTTTGCAGGCTGAAGCCGAGGTGGCCGGATGAGGGTGGTGGACACGAACGGTGGTGCTTTTCCATGGGAAACTAAACTCACCTGGCCATGTTCCTGGTGTCAGATTGTGGGAGACATTTGGCACTCCAAAAGCAGCCCGAGTTCCAAAATGTGGCATCTTGCATGTGGGAGAAATCTTGAATGCCACGGCATTTTTGCAGGCTGAAGCCGAGGTGGCCGGATGAGGGTGGTGGACACGAACGGTGGCCCTTTTCCATGGGAAACTAAACTCACCTGGCCATGTTCCTGGTATCAGATTGTGGGAGACATTTGGCACTCCAAAAGCAGCCCGAGTTCCAAAATGTGGCATCTTGCATCTGGGAGAAATCTTGAATATCACGGCATTTTTGCAGGCTGAAGCCGAGGTGGCCGGATGAGGGTGGTGGACACGAACGGTGGCCCTTTTCCATGGGAAACTAAACTCACCTGGCCATGTTCCTGGTGTCAGATTGTGGGAGACATTTGGCACTCCAAAAGCAGCCCGAGTTTTAAAATGTGGCATCTTGCATCTGGGAGAAATCTTGAATATCACGGCATTTTTGCAGGCTGAAGCCGAGGTGGCCGGATGAGGGTGGTGGACACGAACGGTGGCCCTTTTCCATGGGAAACTAAACTCACCTGGCCATGTTCCTGGTGTCAGATTGTGGGAGACATTTGGCACTCCAAAAGCAGCCCGAGTTTTAAAATGTGGCATCTTGCATCTGGGAGAAATCTTGAATATCACGGCATTTTTGCAGGCTGAAGCCGAGGTGGCCGGATGAGGGTGGTGGAACACGAACGGTGGCCCTTTTCCATGGGAAACTAAACTCACCTGGCCATGTTCCTGGTGTCAGATTGTGGGAGACATTTGGCACTCCAAAAGCAGCCCGAGTTCCAAAATGTGGCATCTTGCATCTGGGAGAAATCTTGAATATCACGGCATTTTTGCAGGCCGAAGCTGAGGTGGCCGGATGAGGGTGGTGGACACGAACCGTGGCCCTTTTCCATGGGAAACTAAACTCACCTGGCCATGTTCCTGGTGTCAGATTGTGGGAGACATTTGGCACTCCAAAAGCAGCCCGAGTTCCAAAATGTGGCATCTTGCATGTGGGAGAAATCTTGAATATCACGGCATTTTTGCAGGCTGAAGCCGAGGTGTCCGGATGAGGGTGGTGGACACGAACAGTGGCCCTTTTCCATGGGAAACTAAACTCACCTGGCCATGTTCCTGGTGTCAGATTGTGGGAGACATTTAGCACTCGAAAAGCAGCCCGAGGTTCCAAAATGTGGCATCTTGCATCTGGGAGAAATCTTGAATGCCACGGCATTTTTGCAGGCCGAAGCTGAGGTGGCCGGATGAGGGTGGTGGACACGAACGGTGGCCCTTTTCCATGGGAAACTAAACTCACCTGGCCATGTTCCTGGTGTCAGATTGTGGGAGACATTTGGCACTCCAAAAGCAGCCCGAGTTCCAAAATGTGGCATCTTGCATCTGGGAGAAATCTTGAATATCACGGCATTTTTGCAGGCTGAAGCCGAGGTGGCCGGATGAGGGTGGTGGACACGAACGGTGGCCCTTTTCCATGGGAAACTAAACTCACCTGGCCATGTTCCTGGTGTCAGATTGTGGGAGACATTTGGCACTCCAAAAGCGGCTTGAGTTCCAAAATGTGGCATCTTGCATCTGGGAGAAATCTTGAATGCCACGGCATTTTTGCAGGCTGAATCGGAGGTGGCCTGATGACCGTGGTGGACACGAACGGTGGCCCTTTTCCATGGGAAACTAAACTCACCTGGCCATGTTCCTGGTGTCAGATTGTGGGAGACATTTGGCACTCCAAAAGCAGCCCGAGTTCCAAAATGTGGCATCTTGCATCTGGGAGAAATCTTGAATATCACGGCATTTTTGCAGGCTGAAGCCGAGGTGGCCGGATGAGGGTGGTGGACACGAACGGTGGTGCTTTTCCATGGGAAACTAAACTCACCTGGCCATGTTCCTGGTGTCAGATTGTGGGAGACATTTGGCACTCCACAAAGCAGCCTGAGTTCCAAAATGTGGCATCTTGCATGTGGGAGAAATCTTGAATGCCACGGCATTTTTGCAGGCTGAAGCCGAGGTGGCCGGATGAGGGTGGTGGACACGAACGTTGGCCCTTTTCCATGGGAAACTAAACTCACCTGGCCATGTTCCTGGTGTCAGATTGTGGGAGACATTTGGCACTCCAAAAGCAGCCTGAGTTCCAAAATGTGGAATCTTGCATCTGGGAGAAATCTTGAATATCACGGCATTTTTGCAGGCTGAAGCCGAGGTGGCCGGATGAGGGTGGTTGACACGAACGGTGGCCCTTTTCCATGGGAAACTAAACTCACCTGGCCATGTTCCTGGTGTCAGATTGTGGGAGACATTTGGCACTCCAAAAGCAGCCCGAGTTCCAAAATGTGGCATCTTGCATCTGGGAGAAATCTTGAATATCACGGCATTTTTTTAGGCCGAAGCCGAGGTGGCCGGATGAGGGTGGTGGACACGAACGGTGGCCCTTTTCCATGGGGAAACTAAACTCACCTGGGCCATGTTCCTGGTGTCAGATTGTGGGAGACATTTACCACTCCAAAAGCAGCCTGAGTTCCAAAATGTGGCATCTTGCATCTGGGAGAAATCTTGAATATCACGGCATTTTTGCAGGCCGAAGCCGAGGTGGCCGGATGAGGGTGGTGGACACGAACGGTGGCCCTTTTCCATGGGAAACTAAACTCACCTGGCCATGTTCCTGGTGTCAGATTGTGGGAGACATTTGGCACTCCAAAAGCAGCCTGAGTTCCAAAATGTGGCATCTTGCATCTGGGAGAAATCTTGAATATCACGGCATTTTTGCAGGCTGAAGCCGAGGTGGCCGGATGAGGGTGGTGGACACGAACGGTGGCCCTTTTCCATGGGAAACTAAACGCACCTCGCCATGTTCCTGGTGTCAGATTGTGGGGAGACATTTGGCACTCCAAAAGCAGCCCGAGTTCCAAAATGTGGCATCTTGCATCTGGGAGAAATCTTGAATATCACGGCATTTTTTTAGGCCGAAGCCGAGGTGGCCGGATGAGGGTGGTGGACACGAACGGTGGCCCTTTTCCATGGGAAACTAAACTCACCTGGCCATGTTCCTGGTGTCAGATTGTGGGAGACATTTGGCACTCCAAAAGCAGCCGAGTTCCAAAATGTGGCATCTTGCATCTGGGAGAAATCTTGAATATCACGGCATTTTTGCAGGCTGAAGCCGAGGTGGCCGGATGAGGGTGGTGGACACGAACGGTGGCCCTTTTCCATGGGAAACTAAACTCACCTGGCCATGTTCCTGGTGTCAGATTGTGGGAGACATTTGGCACTCCAAAAGCGGCTTGAGTTCCAAAATGTGGCATCTTGCATCTGGGAGAAATCTTGAATGCCACGGCATTTTTGCAGGCTGAATCGGAGGTGGCCTGATGACCGTGGTGGACACGAACGGTGGCCCTTTTCCATGGGAAACTAAACTCACCTGGCCATGTTCCTGGTGTCAGATTGTGGGAGACATTTGGCACTCCAAAAGCAGCCCGAGTTCCAAAATGTGGCATCTTGCATCTGGGAGAAATCTTGAATATCACGGCATTTTTGCAGGCTGAAGCCGAGGTGGCCGGATGAGGGTGGTGGACACGAACGGTGGTGCTTTTCCATGGGAAACTAAACTCACCTGGCCATGTTCCTGGTGTCAGATTGTGGGAGACATTTGGCACTCCAAAAGCAGCCTGAGTTCCAAAATGTGGCATCTTGCATGTGGGAGAAATCTTGAATGCCACGGCATTTTTGCAGGCTGAAGCCGAGGTGGCCGGATGAGGGTGGTGGACACGAACGTTGGCCCTTTTCCATGGGAAACTAAACTCACCTGGCCATGTTCCTGGTGTCAGATTGTGGGAGACATTTGGCACTCCAAAAGCAGCCTGAGTTCCAAAATGTGGATCTTGCATCTGGGAGAAATCTTGAATATCACGGCATTTTTGCAGGCTGAAGCCGAGGTGGCCGGATGAGGGTGGTTGACACGAACGGTGGCCCTTTTCCATGAGAAACTAAACTCACCTGGCCATGTTCCTGGTGTCAGATTGTGGGAGACATTTGGCACTCCAAAAGCAGCCCGAGTTCCAAAATGTGGCATCTTGCATCTGGGAGAAATCTTGAATATCACGGCATTTTTTTAGGCCGAAGCCGAGGTGGCCGGATGAGGGTGGTGGACACGAACGGTGGCCCTTTTCCATGGGAAACTAAACTCACCTGGCCATGTTCCTGGTGTCAGATTGTGGGAGACATTTACCACTCCAAAAGCAGCCTGAGTTCCAAAATGTGGCATCTTGCATCTGGGAGAAATCTTGAATATCACGGCATTTTTGCAGGCCGAAGCCGAGGTGGCCGGATGAGGGTGGTGGACACGAACGGTGGCCCTTTTCCATGGGAAACTAAACTCACCTGGCCATGTTCCTGGTGTCAGATTGTGGGAGACATTTGGCACTCCAAAAGCAGCCTGAGTTCCAAAATGTGGCATCTTGCATCTGGGAGAAATCTTGAATATCACGGCATTTTTGCAGGCTGAAGCCGAGGTGGCCGGATGAGGGTGGTGGACACGAACGGTGGCCCTTTTCCATGGGAAACTAAACGCACCTCGCCATGTTCCTGGTGTCAGATTGTGGGAGACATTTGGCACTCCAAAAGCAGCCCGAGTTCCAAAATGTGGCATCTTGCATCTGGGAGAAATCTTGAATATCACGGCATTTTTGCAGGCTGAAGCCGAGGTGGCCGGATGAGGGTGGTGGACACGAACGGTGGCCCTTTTCCATGGGAAACTAAACTCACCTGGCCATGTTCCTGGTGTCAGATTGTGGGAGACATTTAGCACTCGAAAAGCAGCCCGAGTTCCAAAATGTGGCATCTTGCATCTGGGAGAAATCTTGAATGCCACGGCATTTTTGCAGGCCGAAGCCGAGGTGGCCGGATGAGGGTGGTGGACACGAACGGTGGCCCTTTTCCATGGGAAACTAAACTCACCTGGCCATGTTCCTGGTGTCAGATTGTGGGAGACATTTGGCACTCCAAAAGCAGCCCGAGTTCCAAAATGTGGCATCTTGCATCTGGGAGAAATCTTGAATATCACGGCATTTTTGCAGGCTGAAACCGAGGTGGCCGGATGAGGGTGGTAAACACGAACGGTGGCCCTTTTCCATGGGAAACTAAACTCACCTGGCCATGTTCCTGGTGTCAGATTGTGGGAGACATTTGGCACTCCAAAAGCAGCCCGAGTTCCAAAATGTGGCATCTTGCATCTGGGAGAAATCTTGAATATCACGGCATTTTTGCAGGCTGAAGCCGAGGTGGCCGGATGAGGGTGGTGGACACGAACGGTGGTGCTTTTCCATGGGAAACTAAACTCACCTGGCCATGTTCCTGGTGTCAGATTGTGGGAGACATTTGGCACTCCAAAAGCAGCCCGAGTTCCAAAATGTGGCATCTTGCATGTGGGAGAAATCTTGAATGCCACGGCATTTTTGCAGGCTGAAGCCGAGGTGGCCGGATGAGGGTGGTGGACACGAACGGTGGCCCTTTTCCATGGGAAACTAAACTCACCTGGCCATGTTCCTGGTGTCAGATTGTGGGAGACATTTGGCACTCGAAAAGCAGCCCGAGTTCCAAAATGTGGCATCTTGCATCTGGGAGAAATCTTGAATATCACGGCATTTTTGCAGGCTGAAGCCGAGGTGGCCGGATGAGGGTGGTGGACACGAACGGTGGCCCTTTTCCATGGGAAACTAAACTCACCTGGCCATGTTCCTGGTGTCAGATTGTGGGAGACATTTGGCACTCCAAAAGCAGCCCGAGTTCCAAAATGTGGCATCTTGCATCTGGGAGAAATCTTGAATATCACGGCATTTTTGCAGGCTGAAGCCGAGGTGGCCGGATGAGGGTGGTGGACACGAACGGTGGCCCTTTTCCATGGGAAACTAAACTCACCTGGCCATGTTCCTGGTGTCAGATTGTGGGAGACATTTGGGCACTCCAAAAGCAGCCCGAGTTTTAAAATGTGGCATCTTGCATCTGGGAGAAATCTTGAATATCACGGCATTTTTGCAGGCTGAAGCCGAGGTGGCCGGATGAGGGTGGTGGACACGAACGGTGGCCCTTTTCCATGGGAAACTAAACTCACCTGGCCATGTTCCTGGTGTCAGATTGTGGGAGACATTTGGCACTCCAAAAGCAGCCCGAGTTCCACAATGTGGCATCTTGCATCTGGGAGAAATCTTGAATATCACGGCACTTTTGCAGGCCGAAGCCGAGGTGGCCGGATGAGGGTGGTGGACACGAACGGTGGCCCTTTTCCATGGGAAACTAAACTCACCTGGCCATGTTCCTGGTGTCAGATTGTGGGAGACATTTGGCACTCCAAAAGCAGCCTGAGTTCCAAAATGTGGCATCTTGCATCTGGGAGAAATCTTGAATATCACGGCATTTTTGCAGGCTGAAGCCGAGGTGGCCGGATGAGGGTGGTGGACACGAACGGTGGTGCTTTTCCATGGGAAACTAAACTCACCTGGCCATGTTCCTGGTGTCAGATTGTGGGAGACATTTGGCACTCCAAAAGCAGCCCGAGTTCCAAAATGTGGCATCTTGCATGTGGGGAGAAATCTTGAATGCCACGGCATTTTTGCAGGCTGAAGCCGAGGTGGCCGGATGAGGGTGGTGGACACGAACGGTGGCCCTTTTCCATGGGAAACTAAACTCACCTGGCCATGTTCCTGGTGTCAGATTGTGGGAGACATTTGGCACTCCAAAAGCAGCCCGAGTTCCAAAATGTGGCATCTTGCATCTGGGAGAAATCTTGAATATCACGGCATTTTTGCAGGCTGAAGCCGAGGTGGCCGGATGAGGGTGGTGGACACGAACGGTGGCCCTTTTCCATGGGAAACTAAACTCACCTGGCCATGTTCCTGGTGTCAGATTGTGGGAGACATTTGGCACTCCAAAAGCAGCCCGAGTTCCAAAATGTGGCATCTTGCATCTGGGAGAAATCTTGAATATCACGGCATTTTTGCAGGCTGAAGCCGAGGTGGCCGGATGAGGGTGGTGGACACGAACGGTGGCCCTTTTCCATGGGAAACTAAACTCACCTGGCCATGTTCCTGGTGTCAGATTGTGGGAGACATTTGGCACTCCAAAAGCAGCCCGAGTTTTAAAATGTGGCATCTTGCATCTGGGAGAAATCTTGAATATCACGGCATTTTTGCAGGCTGAAGCCGAGGTGGCCGGATGAGGGTGGTGGACACGAACGGTGGCCCTTTTCCATGGGAAACTAAACTCACCTGGCCATGTTCCTGGTGTCAGATTGTGGGAGACATTTGGCACTCCAAAAGCAGCCCGAGTTCCACAATGTGGCATCTTGCATCTGGGAGAAATCTTGAATATCACGGCACTTTTGCAGGCCGAAGCCGAGGTGGCCGGATGAGGGTGGTGGACACGAACGGTGGCCCTTTTCCATGGGAAACTAAACTCACCTGGCCATGTTCCTGGTGTCAGATTGTGGGAGACATTTGGCACTCCAAAAGCAGCCTGAGTTCCAAAATGTGGCATCTTGCATCTGGGAGAAATCTTGAATATCACGGCATTTTTGCAGGCTGAAGCCGAGGTGGCCGGATGAGGGTGGTGGACACGAACGGTGGCCCTTTTCCATGGGAAACTAAACTCACCTGGCCATGTTCCTGGTGTCAGATTGTGGGAGACATTTGGCACTCCAAAAGCAGCCCGAGTTCCAAAATGTGGCATCTTGCATCTGGGAGAAATCTTGAATATCACGGCATTTTTGCAGGCTGAAGCCGAGGTGTCCGGATGAGGGTGGTGGACACGAACAGTGGCCCTTTTCCATGGGAAACTAAACTCACCTGGCCATGTTCCTGGTGTCAGATTGTGGGAGACATTTAGCACTCGAAAAGCAGCCCGAGTTCCAAAATGTGGCATCTTGCATCTGGGAGAAATCTTGAATGCCACGGCATTTTTGCAGGCTGAAGCCGAGGTGGCCGGATGAGGGTGGTGGACACGAACGGTGGCCCTTTTCCATGGGAAACTAAACTCACCTGGCCATGTTCCTGGTGTCAGATTGTGGGAGACATTTGGCACTCCAAAAGCAGCCCGAGTTCCAAAATGTGGCATCTTGCATGTGGGAGAAATCTTGAATATCACGGCATTTTTGCAGGCTGAAGCCGAGGTGGCCGGATGAGGGTGGTGGACACGAACGGTGGCCCTTTTCCATGGGAAACTAAACTCACCTGGCCATGTTCCTGGTGTCAGATTGTGGGAGACATTTGGCACTCCAAAAGCAGCCCGAGTTCCAAAATGTGGCATCTTGCATCTGGGAGAAATCTTGAATATCACGGCATTTTTGCAGGCTGAAGCCGAGGTGGCCGGATGAGGGTGGTGGACACGAACGGTGGCCCTTTTCCATGGGGAAACTAAACTCACCTGGCCATGTTCCTGGTGTCAGATTGTGGGAGACATTTGGCACTCCAAAAGCAGCCCGAGTTCCAAAATGTGGCATCTTGCATGTGGGAGAAATCTTGAATGCCACGGCATTTTTGCAGGCTGAAGCCGAGGTGGCCGGATGAGGGTGGTGGACACGAACGGTGGCCCTTTTCCATGGGAAACTAAACTCACCTGGCCATGTTCCTGGTGTCAGATTGTGGGAGACATTTGGCACTCCAAAAGCAGCCCGAGTTCCAAAATGTGGCATCTTGCATCTGGGAGAAATCTTGAATATCACGGCATTTTTGCAGGCTGAAGCCGAGGTGGCCGGATGAGGGTGGTGGACACGAACGGTGGCCCTTTTCCATGGGAAAACTAAACTCACCTGGCCATGTTCCTGGTGTCAGATTGTGGGAGACATTTGGCACTCCAAAAGCAGCCCGAGTTCCAAAATGTGGCATCTTGCATCTGGGAGAAATCTTGAATATCACGGCATTTTTGCAGGCTGAAGCCGAGGTGGCCGGATGAGGGTGGTGGACACGAACGGTGGCCCTTTTCCATGGGAAACTAAACTCACCTGGCCATGTTCCTGGTGTCAGATTGTGGGAGACATTTGGCACTCCAAAAGCAGCCCGAGTTTTAAAATGTGGCATCTTGCATCTGGGAGAAATCTTGAATATCACGGCATTTTTGCAGGCTGAAGCCGAGGTGGGCCGGATGAGGGTGGTGGACACGAACGGTGGCCCTTTTCCATGGGAAACTAAACTCACCTGGCCATGTTCCTGGTGTCAGATTGTGGGAGACATTTGGCACTCCAAAAGCAGCCCGAGTTCCACAATGTGGCATCTTGCATCTGGGAGAAATCTTGAATATCACGGCACTTTTGCAGGCCGAAGCCGAGGTGGCCGGATGAGGGTGGTGGACACGAACGGTGGCCCTTTTCCATGGGAAACTAAACTCACCTGGCCATGTTCCTGGTGTCAGATTGTGGGAGACATTTGGCACTCCAAAAGCAGCCTGAGTTCCAAAATGTGGCATCTTGCATCTGGGAGAAATCTTGAATATCACGGCATTTTTGCAGGCTGAAGCCGAGGTGGCCGGATGAGGGTGGTGGACACGAACGGTGGCCCTTTTCCATGGGAAACTAAACTCACCTGGCCATGTTCCTGGGTGTCAGATTGTGGGAGACATTTGGCACTCCAAAAGCAGCCCGAGTTCCAAAATGTGGCATCTTGCATCTGGGAGAAATCTTGAATATCACGGCATTTTTGCAGGCTGAAGCCGAGGTGTCCGGATGAGGGTGGTGGACACGAACAGTGGCCCTTTTCCATGGGAAACTAAACTCACCTGGCCATGTTCCTGGTGTCAGATTGTGGGAGACATTTAGCACTCGAAAAGCAGCCCGAGTTCCAAAATGTGGCATCTTGCATCTGGGAGAAATCTTGAATGCCACGGCATTTTTGCAGGCTGAAGCCGAGGTGGCCGGATGAGGGTGGTGGACACGAACGGTGGCCCTTTTCCATGGGAAACTAAACTCACCTGGCCATGTTCCTGGTGTCAGATTGTGGGAGACATTTGGCACTCCAAAAGCAGCCCGAGTTCCAAAATGTGGCATCTTGCATGTGGGAGAAATCTTGAATATCACGGCATTTTTGCAGGCTGAAGCCGAGGTGGCCGGATGAGGGTGGTGGACACGAACGGTGGCCCTTTTCCATGGGAAACTAAACTCACCTGGCCATGTTCCTGGTGTCAGATTGTGGGAGACATTTGGCACTCCAAAAGCAGCCCGAGTTCCAAAATGTGGCATCTTGCATCTGGGAGAAATCTTGAATATCACGGCATTTTTGCAGGCTGAAGCCGAGGTGGCCGGATGAGGGTGGTGGACACGAACGGTGGTGCTTTTCCATGGGAAACTAAACTCACCTGGCCATGTTCCTGGTGTCAGATTGTGGGAGACATTTGGCACTCCAAAAGCAGCCCGAGTTCCAAAATGTGGCATCTTGCATGTGGGAGAAATCTTGAATGCCACGGCATTTTTGCAGGCTGAAGCCGAGGTGGCCGGATGAGGGTGGTGGACACGAACGGTGGCCCTTTTCCATGGGAAACTAAACTCACCTGGCCATGTTCCTGGTGTCAGATTGTGGGAGACATTTTGGCACTCCAAAAGCAGCCCGAGTTCCAAAATGTGGCATCTTGCATCTGGGAGAAATCTTGAATATCACGGCATTTTTGCAGGCTGAAGCCGAGGTGGCCGGATGAGGGTGGTGGACACGAACGGTGGCCCTTTTGCCATGGGAAACTAAACTCACCTGGCCATGTTCCTGGTGTCAGATTGTGGGAGACATTTGGCACTCCAAAAGCAGCCCGAGTTTTAAAATGTGGCATCTTGCATCTGGGAGAAATCTTGAATATCACGGCATTTTTGCAGGCTGAAGCCGAGGTGGCCGGATGAGGGTGGTGGACACGAACGGTGGCCCTTTTCCATGGGAAACTAAACTCACCTGGCCATGTTTCCTGGTGTCAGATTGTGGGAGACATTTGGCACTCCAAAAGCAGCCCGAGTTTTAAAATGTGGCATCTTGCATCTGGGAGAAATCTTGAATATCACGGCATTTTTGCAGGCTGAAGCCGAGGTGGCCGGGATGAGGGTGGTGGACACGAACGGTGGCCCTTTTCCATGGGAAACTAAACTCACCTGGCCATGTTCCTGGTGTCAGATTGTGGGAGACATTTGGCACTCCAAAAGCAGCCCGAGTTCCAAAATGTGGCATCTTGCATCTGGGAGAAATCTTGAATATCACGGCATTTTTTTAGGCCGAAGCCGAGGTGGCCGGATGAGGGTGGTGGACACGAACGGTGGCCCTTTTCCATGGGAAACTAAACTCACCTGGCCATGTTCCTGGTGTCAGATTGTGGGAGACATTTGGCACTCCAAAAGCAGCCCGAGTTCCAAAATGTGGCATCTTGCATCTGGGAGAAATCTTGAATATCACGGCATTTTTGCAGGCTGAAGCCGAGGTGGCCGGATGAGGGTGGTGGACACGAACGGTGGCCCTTTTCCATGGGAAACTAAACTCACCTGGCCATGTTCCTGGTGTCAGATTGTGGGAGACATTTGGCACTCCAAAAGCAGCCCGAGTTCCAAAATGTGGCATCTTGCATGTGGGGAGAAATCTTGAATATCACGGCATTTTTGCAGGCTGAAGCCGAGGTGTCCGGATGAGGGTGGTGGACACGAACGGTGGCCCTTTTCCATGGGAAACTAAACTCACCTGGCCATGTTCCTGGTGTCAGATTGTGGGAGACATTTGGCACTCCAAAAGCAGCCCGAGTTTTAAAATGTGGCATCTTGCATCTGGGAGAAATCTTGAATATCACGGCATTTTTGCAGGCTGAAGCCGAGGTGGCCGGATGAGGGTGGTGGACACGAACGGTGGCCCTTTTCCATGGGAAACTAAACTCACCTGGCCATGTTCCTGGTGTCAGATTGTGGGAGACATTTGGCACTCCAAAAGCAGCCCGAGTTCCACAATGTGGCATCTTGCATCTGGGAGAAATCTTGAATATCACGGCACTTTTGCAGGCCGAAGCCGAGGTGGCCGGATGAGGGTGGTGGACACGAACGGTGGCCCTTTTCCATGGGAAACTAAACTCACCTGGCCATGTTCCTGGTGTCAGATTGTGGGAGACATTTGGCACTCCAAAAGCAGCCTGAGTTCCAAAATGTGGCATCTTGCATCTGGGAGAAATCTTGAATATCACGGCATTTTTGCAGGCTGAAGCCGAGGTGGCCGGATGAGGGTGGTGGACACGAACGGTGGCCCTTTTCCATGGGAAACTAAACTCACCTGGCCATGTTCCTGGTGTCAGATTGTGGGAGACATTTGGCACTCCAAAAGCAGCCCGAGTTCCAAAATGTGGCATCTTGCATCTGGGAGAAATCTTGAATATCACGGCATTTTTGCAGGCTGAAGCCGAGGTGTCCGGATGAGGGTGGTGGACACGAACGGTGGCCCTTTTCCATGGGAAACTAAACTCACCTGGCCATGTTCCTGGTGTCAGATTGTGGGAGACATTTAGCACTCGAAAAGCAGCCCGAGTTCCAAAATGTGGCATCTTGCATCTGGGAGAAATCTTGAATGCCACGGCATTTTTGCAGGCTGAAGCCGAGGTGGCCGGATGAGGGTGGTGGACACGAACGGTGGCCCTTTTCCATGGGAAACTAAACTCACCTGGCCATGTTCCTGGTGTCAGATTGTGGGAGACATTTGGCACTCCAAAAGCAGCCCGAGTTCCAAAATGTGGCATCTTGCATGTGGGAGAAATCTTGAATATCACGGCATTTTTGCAGGCTGAAGCCGAGGTGGCCGGATGAGGGTGGTGGACACGAACGGTGGCCCTTTTCCATGGGAAACTAAACTCACCTGGCCATGTTCCTGGTGTCAGATTGTGGGAGACATTTGGCACTCCAAAAGCAGCCCGAGTTCCAAAATGTGGCATCTTGCATCTGGGAGAAATCTTGAATATCACGGCATTTTTGCAGGCTGAAGCCGAGGTGGCCGGATGAGGGTGGTGGACACGAACGGTGGTGCTTTTCCATGGGAAACTAAACTCACCTGGCCATGTTCCTGGTGTCAGATTGTGGGAGACATTTGGCACTCCAAAAGCAGCCCGAGTTCCAAAATGTGGCATCTTGCATGTGGGAGAAATCTTGAATACCACGGCATTTTTGCAGGCTGAAGCCGAGGTGGCCGGATGAGGGTGGTGGACACGAACGGTGGCCCTTTTCCATGGGAAACTAAACTCACCTGGCCATGTTCCTGGTGTCAGATTGTGGGAGACATTTGGCACTCCAAAAGCAGCCCGAGTTCCAAAATGTGGCATCTTGCATCTGGGAGAAATCTTGAATATCACGGCATTTTTGCAGGCTGAAGCCGAGGTGGCCGGATGAGGGTGGTGGACACGAACGGTGGCCCTTTTCCATGGGAAACTAAACTCACCTGGCCATGTTCCTGGTGTCAGATTGTGGGAGACATTTGGCACTCCAAAAGCAGCCCGAGTTTTAAAATGTGGCATCTTGCATCTGGGAGAAATCTTGAATATCACGGCATTTTTGCAGGCTGAAGCCGAGGTGGCCGGATGAGGGTGGTGGACACGAACGGTGGCCCTTTTCCATGGGAAACTAAACTCACCTGGCCATGTTCCTGGTGTCAGATTGTGGGAGACATTTGGCACTCCAAAAGCAGCCCGAGTTTTAAAATGTGGCATCTTGCATCTGGGAGAAATCTTGAATATCACGGCATTTTTGCAGGCTGAAGCCGAGGTGGCCGGATGAGGGTGGTGGACACGAACGGTGGCCCTTTTCCATGGGAAACTAAACTCACCTGGCCATGTTCCTGGTGTCAGATTGTGGGAGACATTTGGCACTCCAAAAGCAGCCCGAGTTCCAAAATGTGGCATCTTGCATCTGGGAGAAATCTTGAATATCACGGCATTTTTTTAGGCCGAAGCCGAGGTGGCCGGATGAGGGTGGTGGACACGAACGGTGGCCCTTTTCCATGGGAAACTAAACTCACCTGGCCATGTTCCTGGTGTCAGATTGTGGGAGACATTTGGCACTCCAAAAGCAGCCCGAGTTCCAAAATGTGGCATCTTGCATCTGGGAGAAATCTTGAATATCACGGCATTTTTGCAGGCTGAAGCCGAGGTGGCCGGATGAGGGTGGTGGACACGAACGGTGGCCCTTTTCCATGGGAAACTAAACTCACCTGGCCATGTTCCTGGTGTCAGATTGTGGGAGACATTTGGCACTCCAAAAGCAGCCCGAGTTCCAAAATGTGGCATCTTGCATGTGGGAGAAATCTTGAATATCACGGCATTTTTGCAGGCTGAAGCCGAGGTGTCCGGATGAGGGTGGTGGACACGAACGGTGGCCCTTTTCCATGGGAAACTAAACTCACCTGGCCATGTTCCTGGTGTCAGATTGTGGGAGACATTTGGCACTCCAAAAGCAGCCCGAGTTTTAAAATGTGGCATCTTGCATCTGGGAGAAATCTTGAATATCACGGCATTTTTGCAGGCTGAAGCCGAGGTGGCCGGATGAGGGTGGTGGACACGAACGGTGGCCCTTTTCCATGGGAAACTAAACTCACCTGGCCATGTTCCTGGTGTCAGATTGTGGGAGACATTTGGCACTCCAAAAGCAGCCCGAGTTCCAAAATGTGGCATCTTGCATCTGGGAGAAATCTTGAATATCACGGCATTTTTTTAGGCCGAAGCCGAGGTGGCCGGATGAGGGTGGTGGACACGAACGGTGGCCCTTTTCCATGGGAAACTAAACTCACCTGGACATGTTCCTGGTGTCAGATTGTGGGAGACATTTGGCACTCCAAAAGCAGCCCGAGTTCCAAAATGTGGCATCTTGCATCTGGGAGAAATCTTGAATATCACGGCATTTTTGCAGGCTGAAGCCGAGGTGGCCGGATGAGGGTGGTGGACACGAACGGTGGCCCTTTTCCATGGGAAACTAAACTCACCTGGCCATGTTCCTGGTGTCAGATTGTGGGAGACATTTGGCACTCCAAAAGCAGCCCGAGTTCCAAAATGTGGCATCTTGCATGTGGGAGAAATCTTGAATATCACGGCATTTTTGCAGGCTGAAGCCGAGGTGTCCGGATGAGGGTGGTGGACACGAACGGTGGCCCTTTTCCATGGGAAACTAAACTCACCTGGCCATGTTCCTGGTGTCAGATTGTGGGAGACATTTAGCACTCGAAAAGCAGCCCGAGTTCCAAAATGTGGCATCTTGCATCTGGGAGAAATCTTGAATATCACGGCATTTTTGCAGGCCGAAGCTGAGGTGGCCGGATGAGGGTGGTGGACACGAACGGTGGCCCTTTTCCATGGGAAACTAAACTCACCTGGCCATGTTCCTGGTGTCAGATTGTGGGAGACATTTGGCACTCCAAAAGCAGCCCGAGTTCCAAAATGTGGCATCTTGCATCTGGGAGAAATCTTGAATATCACGGCATTTTTGCAGGCTGAAGCCGAGGTGGCCGGATGAGGGTGGTGGACACGAACGGTGGCCCTTTTCCATGGGAAACTAAACTCACCTGGCCATGTTCCTGGTGTCAGATTGTGGGAGACATTTGGCACTCCAAAAGCAGCCCGAGTTCCAAAATGTGGCATCTTGCATCTGGGAGAAATCTTGAATATCACGGCATTTTTTTAGGCCGAAGCCGAGGTGGCCGGATGAGGGTGGTGGACACGAACGGTGGCCCTTTTCCATGGGAAACTAAACTCACCTGGCCATGTTCCTGGTGTCAGATTGTGGGAGACATTTGGCACTCCAAAAGCAGCCCGAGTTCCAAAATGTGGCATCTTGCATCTGGGAGAAATCTTGAATATCACGGCATTTTTGCAGGCTGAAGCCGAGGTGGCCGGATGAGGGTGGTGGACACGAACGGTGGCCCTTTTCCATGGGAAACTAAACTCACCTGGCCATGTTCCTGGTGTCAGATTGTGGGAGACATTTGGCACTCCAAAAGCAGCCCGAGTTCCAAAATGTGGCATCTTGCATGTGGGAGAAATCTTGAATATCACGGCATTTTTGCAGGCTGAAGCCGAGGTGTCCGGATGAGGGTGGTGGACACGAACGGTGGCCCTTTTCCATGGGAAACTAAACTCACCTGGCCATGTTCCTGGTGTCAGATTGTGGGAGACATTTGGCACTCCAAAAGCAGCTCGAGTTCCAAAATGTGGCATCTTGCATCTGGGAGAAATCTTGAATATCACGGCATTTTTGCAGGCTGAAGCCGAGGTGGCCGGATGAGGGTGGTGGACACGAACGGTGGCCCTTTTCCATGGGAAACTAAACTCACCTGGCCATGTTCCTGGTGTCAGATTGTGGGAGACATTTGGCACTCCAAAAGCAGCCCGAGTTTTAAAATGTGGCATCTTGCATCTGGGAGAAATCTTGAATATCACGGCATTTTTGCAGGCTGAAGCCGAGGTGGCCGGATGAGGGTGGTGGACACGAACGGTGGCCCTTTTCCATGGGAAACTAAACTCACCTGGCCATGTTCCTGGTGTCAGATTGTGGGAGACATTTGGCACTCCAAAAGCAGCCCGAGTTTTAAAATGTGGCATCTTGCATCTGGGAGAAATCTTGAATATCACGGCATTTTTGCAGGCTGAAGCCGAGGTGGCCGGATGAGGGTGGTGGACACGAACGGTGGCCCTTTTCCATGGGAAACTAAACTCACCTGGCCATGTTCCTGGTGTCAGATTGTGGGAGACATTTGGCACTCCAAAAGCAGCCCGAGTTCCAAAATGTGGCATCTTGCATCTGGGAGAAATCTTGAATATCACGGCATTTTTTTAGGCCGAAGCCGAGGTGGCCGGATGAGGGTGGTGGACACGAACGGTGGCCCTTTTCCATGGGAAACTAAACTCACCTGGCCATGTTCCTGGTGTCAGATTGTGGGAGACATTTGGCACTCCAAAAGCAGCCCGAGTTCCAAAATGTGGCATCTTGCATCTGGGAGAAATCTTGAATATCACGCCATTTTTGCAGGCTGAAGCCGAGGTGGCCGGATGAGGGTGGTGGACACGAACGGTGGCCCTTTTCCATGGGAAACTAAACTCACCTGGCCATGTTCCTGGTGTCAGATTGTGGGAGACATTTGGCACTCCAAAAGCAGCCCGAGTTCCAAAATGTGGCATCTTGCATGTGGGAGAAATCTTGAATATCACGGCATTTTTGCAGGCTGAAGCCGAGGTGTCCGGATGAGGGTGGTGGACACGAACGGTGGCCCTTTTCCATGGGAAACTAAACTCACCTGGCCATGTTCCTGGTGTCAGATTGTGGGAGACATTTAGCACTCGAAAAGCAGCCCGAGTTCCAAAATGTGGCATCTTGCATCTGGGAGAAATCTTGAATATCACGGCATTTTTGCAGGCCGAAGCTGAGGTGGCCGGATGAGGGTGGTGGACACGAACGGTGGCCCTTTTCCATGGGAAACTAAACTCACCTGGCCATGTTCCTGGTGTCAGATTGTGGGAGACATTTGGCACTCCAAAAGCAGCCCGAGTTCCAAAATGTGGCATCTTGCATCTGGGAGAAATCTTGAATATCACGGCATTTTTGCAGGCTGAAACCGAGGTGGCCGGATGAGGGTGGTGGACACGAACGGTGGCCCTTTTCCATGGGAAACTAAACTCACCTGCCCATGTTCCTGGTGTCAGATTGTGGGAGACATTTGGCACTCCAAAAGCAGCCCGAGTTCCAAAATGTGGCATCTTGCATGTGGGAGAAATCTTGAATGCCACGGCATTTTTGCAGGCTGAATCGGAGGTGGCCTGATGACCGTGGTGGACACGAACGGTGGCCCTTTTCCATGGGAAACTAAACTCACCTGGCCATGTTCCTGGTGTCAGATTGTGGGAGACATTTGGCACTCCAAAAGCAGCCCGAGTTCCAAAATGTGGCATCTTGCATCTGGGAGAAATCTTGAATATCACGGCATTTTTGCAGGCTGAAGCCGAGGTGGCCGGATGAGGGTGGTGGACACGAACGGTGGTGCTTTTCCATGGGAAACTAAACTCACCTGGCCATGTTCCTGGTGTCAGATTGTGGGAGACATTTGGCACTCCAAAAGCAGCCTGAGTTCCAAAATGTGGCATCTTGCATGTGGGAGAAATCTTGAATGCCACGGCATTTTTGCAGGCTGAAGCCGAGGTGGCCGGATGAGGGTGGTGGACACGAACGTTGGCCCTTTTCCATGGGAAACTAAACTCACCTGGCCATGTTCCTGGTGTCAGATTGTGGGAGACATTTGGCACTCCAAAAGCAGCCTGAGTTCCAAAATGTGGCATCTTGCATCTGGGAGAAATCTTGAATATCACGGCATTTTTGCAGGCTGAAGCCGAGGTGGCCGGATGAGGGTGGTTGACACGAACGGTGGCCCTTTTCCATGGGAAACTAAACTCACCTGGCCATGTTCCTGGTGTCAGATTGTGGGAGACATTTGGCACTCCAAAAGCAGCCCGAGTTCCAAAATGTGGCATCTTGCATCTGGGAGAAATCTTGAATATCACGGCATTTTTTTAGGCCGAAGCCGAGGTGGCCGGATGAGGGTGGTGGACACGAACGGTGGCCCTTTTCCATGGGAAACTAAACTCACCTGGCCATGTTCCTGGTGTCAGATTGTGGGAGACATTTAGCACTCCAAAAGCAGCCTGAGTTCCAAAATGTGGCATCTTGCATCTGGGAGAAATCTTGAATATCACGGCATTTTTGCAGGCCGAAGCCGAGGTGGCCGGATGAGGGTGGTGGACACGAACGGTGGCCCTTTTCCATGGGAAACTAAACTCACCTGGCCATGTTCCTGGTGTCAGATTGTGGGAGACATTTGGCACTCCAAAAGCAGCCCGAGTTCCAAAATGTGGCATCTTGCATCTGGGAGAAATCTTGAATATCACGGCATTTTTGCAGGCTGAAGCCGAGGTGTCCGGATGAGGGTGGTGGACACGAACGGTGGCCCTTTTCCATGGGAAACTAAACTCACCTGGCCATGTTCCTGGTGTCAGATTGTGGGAGACATTTAGCACTCGAAAAGCAGCCCGAGTTCCAAAATGTGGCATCTTGCATCTGGGAGAAATCTTGAATGCCACGGCATTTTTGCAGGCCGAAGCCGAGGTGGCCGGATGAGGGTGGTGGACACGAACGGTGGCCCTTTTCCATGGGAAACTAAACTCACCTGGCCATGTTCCTGGTGTCAGATTGTGGGAGACATTTGGCACTCCAAAAGCAGCTCGAGTTCCAAAATGTGGCATCTTGCATCTGGGAGAAATCTTGAATATCACGGCATTTTTGCAGGCTGAAGCCGAGGTGGCCGGATGAGGGTGGTGGACACGAACAATGGCCCTTTTCCATGGGAAACTAAACTCACCTGGCCATGTTCCTGGTGTCAGATTGTGGGAGACATTTGGCACTCCAAAAGCAGCCCGAGTTCCAAAATGTGGCATCTTGCATCTGGGAGAAATCTTGAATATCACGGCATTTTTGCAGGCCGAAGCCGAGGTGGCCGGATGAGGGTGGTGGACACGAACGGTGGCCCTTTTCCATGGGAAACTAAACTCACCTGGCCATGTTCCTGGTGTCAGATTGTGGGAGACATTTGGCACTCCAAAAATAGCCTGAGTTCCAAAATGTGGCATCTTGCATCTGGGAGAAATCTTGAATATCACGGCATTTTTGCAGGCTGAAGCCGAGGTGGCCGGATGAGGGTGGTGGACACGAACGGTGGTGCTTTTCCATGGGAAACTAAACTCACCTGGCCATGTTCCTGGTGTCAGATTGTGGGAGACATTTGGCACTCCAAAAGCAGCCCGAGTTCCAAAATGTGGCATCTTGCATCTGGGAGAAATCTTGAATGCCACTGCATTTTGGCAGGCTGAAGCCGAGGTGGCCGGATGAGGGTGGTGGACACGAACGGTGGCCCTTTTCCATGGGAAACTAAACTCACCTGGCCATGTTCCTGGTGTCAGATTGTGGGAGACATTTGGCACTCCAAAAGCAGCCCGAGTTCCAAAATGTGGCATCTTGCATGTGGGAGAAATCTTCAATATCACGCCATTTTTGCAGGCTGAAGCCGAGGTGGCCGGATGAGGGTGGTGGACACGAACGGTGGCCCTTTTCCATGGGAAACTAAACTCACCTGGCCATGTTCCTGGTGTCAGATTGTGGGAGACATTTGGCACTCCAAAAGCAGCCCGAGTTCCAAAATGTGGCATCTTGCATGTGGGAGAAATCTCTAATATCACGGCATTTTTGCAGGCTGAAGCCGAGGTGGCCGGATGAGGGTGGTGGACACGAACGGTGGCCCTTTTCCATGGGAAACTAAACTCACCTGGCCATGTTCCTGGTGTCAGATTGTGGGAGACATTTGGCACTCCAAAAGCAGCCCGAGTTCCAAAATGTGGCATCTTGCATCTGGGAGAAATCTTGAATATCACAGCACTTTTGCAGGCTGAAGTCGAGGTGGCCGGATGAGGGTGGTGGACACGAACGGTGGCCCTTTTCCATGGGAAACTAAACTCACCTGGCCATGTTCCTGGTGTCAGATTGTGGGAGACATTTGGCACTCCAAAAGCAGCCCGAGTTCCAAAATGTGGCATCTTGCATCTGGGAGAAATCTTGAATATCACGGCATTTTTGCAGGCTGAAGCCGAGGTGGCCGGATGAGGGTGGTGGACACGAACGGTGGCCCTTTTCCATGGGAAACTAAACTCACCTGGCCATGTTCCTGGTGTCAGATTGTGGGAGACATTTGGCACTCCAAAAGCAGCCCGAGTTCCAAAATGTGGCATCTTGCATCTGGGAGAAATCTTGAATATCACGGCATTTTTGCAGGCTGAAGCCGAGGTGGCCGGATGAGGGTGGTGGACACGAACGGTGGCCCTTTTCCATGGGAAACTAAACTCACCTGGCCATGTTCCTGGTGTCAGATTGTGGGAGACATTTGGAACTCCAAAAGCAGCCCGAGTTCCAAAATGTGGCATCTTGCATCTGGGAGAAATCTTGAATATCACGGCATTTTTGCAGGCTGAAGCCGAGGTGGCCGGATGAGGGTGGTGGACACGAACGGTGGCCCTTTTCCATGGGAAACTAAACTCACCTGGCCATGTTCCTGGTGTCAGATTGTGGGAGACATTTGGCACTCCAAAAGCAGCCCGAGTTCCAAAATGTGGCATCTTGCATCTGGGAGAAATCTTGAATATCACGGCATTTTTTTAGGCCGAAGCCGAGGTGGCCGGATGAGGGTGGTGGACACGAACGGTGGCCCTTTTCCATGGGAAACTAAACTCACCTGGCCATGTTCCTGGTGTCAGATTGTGGGAGACATTTGGCACTCCAAAAGCAGCCTGAGTTCCAAAATGTGGCATCTTGCATCTGGGAGAAATCTTGAATATCACGGCATTTTTGCAGGCTGAAGCCGAGGTGGCCGGATGAGGGTGGTGGACACGAACGGTGGCCCTTTTCCATGGGAAACTAAACTCACCTGGCCATGTTCCTGGTGTCAGATTGTGGGAGACATTTGGCACTCCAAAAGCAGCCCGAGTTCCAAAATGTGGCATCTTGCATCTGGGAGAAATCTTGAATATCACGGCATTTTTGCAGGCTGAAGCCGAGGTGTCCGGATGAGGGTGGTGGACACGAACGGTGGCCCTTTTCCATGGGAAACTAAACTCACCTGGCCATGTTCCTGGTGTCAGATTGTGGGAGACATTTAGCACTCCAAAAGCAGCCCGAGTTCCAAAATGTGGCATCTTGCATCTGGGAGAAATCTTGAATATCACGGCATTTTTGCAGGCTGAAGCCGAGGTGGCCGGATGAGGGTGGTGGACACGAACGGTGGTGCTTTTCCATGGGAAACTAAACTCACCTGGCCATGTTCCTGGTGTCAGATTGTGGGAGACATTTGGCACTCCAAAAGCAGCCCAAGTTCCAAAATGTGGCATCTTTCATGTGGGAGAAATCTTGAATATCACGCCATTTTTGCAGGCTGAAGCCGAGGTGGCCGGATGAGGGTGGTGGACACGAACGGTGGCCCTTTTCCATGGGAAACTAAACTCACCTGGCCATGTTCCTGGTGTCAGATTGTGGGAGACATTTGGCACTCCAAAAGCAGCCCGAGTTCCAAAATGTGGCATCTTGCATCTGGCAGAAATCTTGAATGCCACGGCTTTTTTGCAGGCCGAAGCCGAGGTGGCCAGATGAGGGTGGTGGACAGGAACGGTGGCCCTTTTCCATGGGAAACTAAACTCACCTGGCCATGTTCCTGGTGTCAGATTGTGGGAGACATTTGGCACTCCAAAAGAAGCCTGAGTTCCAAAATGTGGCATCTTGCATGTGGGAGAAATCTTGAATGCCACGGCATTTTTGCAGGCTGAAGCCGAGGTGGCCGGATGAGGGTGGTGGACACGAACGGTGGCCCTTTTCCATGGGAAACTAAACTCACCTGGCCATGTTCCTGGTGTCAGATTGTGGGAGACATTTGGCACTCCAAAAGCAGCCCGAGTTCCAAAATGTGGCATCTTGCATCTGGGAGAAATCTTGAATGCCACGGCATTTTTGCAGGCCGAAGCCGAGGTGGCCGGATGAGGGTGGTGGACACGAACGGTGGCCCTTTTCCATGGGAAACTAAACTCACCTGGCCATGTTCCTGGTGTCAGATTGTGGGAGACATTTGGCACTCCAAAAGCAGCCCGAGTTCCAAAATGTGGCATCTTGCATCTGGGAGAAATCTTGAATATAACAGCACTTTTGCAGGCTGAAGTCGATGTGGCCGGATGAGGGTGGTGGACACGAACGGTGGCCCTTTTCCATGGGAAACTAAACTCACCTGGCCATGTTCCTGGTGTCAGATTGTGGGAGACATTTGGCACTCCAAAAGCAGCCCGAGTTCCAAAATGTGGCATCTTGCATCTGGGAGAAATCTTGAATATCACGGCATTTTTGCAGGCCGAAGCCGAGGTGGCCGGATGAGGGTGGTGGACACGAACGGTGGCCCTTTTCCATGGGAAACTAAACTCACCTGGCCATGTTCCTGGTGTCAGATTGTGGGAGACATTTGGCACTCCAAAAGCAGCCCGAGTTCCAAAATGTGGCATCTTGCACCTGGGAGAAATCTTGAATATCACGGCATTTTTGCAGGCCGAAGCCGAGGTGGCCGGATGAGGGTGGTGGACACGAACGGTGGCCCTTTTCCATGGGAAACTAAACTCACCTGGCCATGTTCCTGGTGTCAGATTGTGGGAGACATTTGGCACTCCAAAAGCAGCCCGAGTTCCAAAATGTGGCATCTTGCATCTGGGAGAAATCTTGAATGCCACGGCATTTTTGCACGCCGAAGCCGAGGTGGCCGGATGAGGGTGGTGGACACGAACGGTGGCCCTTTTCCATGGGAAACTAAACTCACCTGCCCATGTTCCTGGTGTCAGATTGTGGGAGACATTTGGCACTCCAAAAGCAGCCCGAGTTCCAAAATGTGGCATCTTGCATCTGGGAGAAATCTTGAATATCACGGCACTTTTGCAGGCTGAAGTCGAGGTGGCCGGATGAGGGTGGTGGACACGAACGGTGGCCCTTTTCCATGGGAAACTAAACTCACCTGGCCATGTTCCTGGTGTCAGATTGTGGGAGACATTTGGCACTCGAAAAGCAGCCCGAGTTCCAAAATGTGGCATCTTGCATCTGGGAGAAATCTCGAATGCCACGGCTTTTTTGCAGGCCGAAGCCGAGGTGGCCAGATGAGGGTGGTGGACACGAACGGTGGCCCTTTTCCATGGGAAACTAAACTCACCTGGCCATGTTCCTGGTGTCAGATTGTGGGAGACATTTGGCACTCCAAAAGCAGCCCGAGTTCCAAAATGTGGCATCTTGCATCTGGGAGAAATCTTGAATGCCACGGCACTTTTGCAGGCTGAAGCCGAGGTGGTCGGATGAGGGTGGTGGACACGAACGGTGGCCCTTTTCCATGGGAAACTAAACTCACCTGGCCATGTTCCTGGTGTCAGATTGTGGGAGACATTTGGCACTCCAAAAGCAGCCCGAGTTCCAAAATGTGGCATCTTGCATGTGGGAGAAATCTTGAATATCACGGCACTTTTGCAGGCTGAAGTCGAGGTGGCCGGATGAGGGTGGTGGACACGAACGGTGGCCCTTTTCCATGGGAAACTAAACTCACCTGGCCATGTTCCTGGTGTCAGATTGTGGGAGACATTTGGCACTCCAAAAGCAGCCCGAGTTCCAAAATGTGGCATCTTGCATCTGGGAGAAATCTTGAATGCCACGGCTTTTTTGCAGGCCGAAGCCGAGGTGGCCAGATGAGGGTGGTGGACACGAACGGTGGCCCTTTTCCATGGGAAACTAAACTCACCTGGCCATGTTCCTGGTGTCAGATTGTGGGAGACATTTGGCACTCCAAAAGCAGCCCGAGTTCCAAAATGTGGCATCTTGCATCTGGGAGAAATCTTGAATATCACGGCATTTTTGCAGGCCGAATCCGAGGTGGCCTGATGACCGTGGTGGACACGAACGGTGGCCCTTTTCCATGGGAAACTAAACTCACCTGGCCATGTTCCTGGTGTCAGATTGTGGGAGACATTTGGCACTCCAAAAGCAGCCCGAGTTCCAAAATGTGGCATCTTGCATCTGGGAGAAATCTTGAATGCCACGGCATTTTTGCAGGCTGAAGCCGAGGTGGCCGGATGAGGGTGGTGGACACGAACGGTGGCCCTTTTCCATAGGAAACTAAACTCACCTGGCCATGTTCCTGGTGTCAGATTGTGGGAGACATTTAGCACTCCAAAAGCAGCCCGAGTTCCAAAATGTGGCATCTTGCATCTGGGAGAAATCTTGAATGCCACGGCATTTTTGCAGGCCGAAGCCGAGGTGGCCGGATGAGGGTGGTGGACACGAATGGTGGCCCTTTTCCATGGGAAACTAAACTCACCTGGCCATGTTCCTGGTGTCAGATTGTGGGAGACATTTGGCACTCCAAAAGCAGCCCGAGTTCCAAAATGTGGCATCTTGCATCTGGGAGAAATCTTGAATATCACGGCATTTTTGCAGGCTGAAGCCGAGGTGGCCGGATGAGGGTGGTGGACACGAACGGTGGCCCTTTTCCATGGGAAACTAAACTCACCTGGCCATGTTCCTGGTGTCAGATTGTGGGAGACATTTGGCACTCCAAAAGCAGCCTGAGTTCCAAAATGTGGCATCTTGCATGTGGGAGAAATCTTGAATATCACAGCACTTTTGCAGGCTGAAGTCGAGGTGGCCGGATGAGGGTGGTGGACACGAACGGTGGCCCTTTTCCATGGGAAACTAAACTCACCTGGCCATGTTCCTGGTGTCAGATTGTGGGAGACATTTGGCACTCCAAAATCAGCCCGAGTTCCAAAATGTGGCATCTTGCATCTGGCAGAAATCTTGAATGCCACGGCATTTTTGCAGGCTGAAGCCGAGGTGTCCGGATGAGGGTGGTGGACACGAACGGTGGCCCTTTTCCATGGGAAACTAAACTCACCTGGCCATGTTCCTGGTGTCAGATTGTGGGAGACATTTGGCACTCCAAAAGCAGCCCGAGTTCCAAAATGTGGCATCTTGCATCTGGGAGAAATGTCGAATGCCACGGATTTTTTGCAGGCTGAAGCCGAGGTGGCCGGATGAGGGTGGTGGACACGAACGGTGGCCCTTTTCCATGGGAAACTAAACTCACCTGGCCATGTTCCTGGTGTCAGATTGTGGGAGACATTTGGCACTCCAAAAGCAGCCTGAGTTCCAAAACGTGGCATCTTGCATCTGGGAGAAATCTTGAATATCACGGCATTTTTGCAGGCTGAAGCCGAGGTGTCCGGATGAGGGTGGTGGACACGAACGGTGGCCCTTTCCCATGGGAAACTAAACTCACCTGGCCATGTTCCTGGTGTCAGATTGTGGGAGACATTTAGCACTCCAAAATCAGCCCGAGTTCCAAAATGTGGCATCTTGCATCTGGGAGAAATCTTGAATGCCACGGCATTTTTGCAGGCCGAAGCCGAGGTGGCCGGATGAGGGTGGTGGACACGAACGGTGGCCCTTTTCCATGGGAAACTAAACTCACCTGGCCATGTTCCTGGTGTCAGATTGTGGGAGACATTTGGCACTCCAAAAGCAGCCTGAGTTCCAAAATGTGGCATCTTGCATCTGGGAGAAATCTTGAATATCACAGCATTTTTGCAGGCTGAAGCTGAGGTGGGCCGGATGAGGGTGGTGGACACGAACGGTGGTGCTTTTCCATGGGAAACTAAACTCACCTGGCCATGTTCCTGGTGTCAGATTGTGGAGACATTTGGCACTCCAAAAGCAGCCCGAGTTCCAAAATGTGGCATCTTGCATCTGGGAGAAATCTTGAATATCACGGCATTTTTGCAGGCTGAAGCCGAGGTGGCCGGATGAGGGTGGTGGACACGAACGGTGGCCCTTTTCCATGGGAAACTAAACTCACCTGGCCATGTTCCTGGTGTCAGATTGTGGGAGACATTTGGCACTCCAAAAGCAGCCGAGTTCCAAAATGTGGCATCTTGCATCTGGGAGAAATCTTGAATATCACGGCATTTTTGCAGGCTGAAGCCGAGGTGGCCGGATGAGGGTGGTGGACACGAACGGTGGTGCTTTTCCATGGGAAACTAAACTCACCTGGCCATGTTCCTGGTGTCAGATTGTGGGAGACATTTGGCACTCCAAAAGCAGCCTGAGTTCCAAAATGTGGCATCTTGCATCTGGGAGAAATCTTGAATATCACGGCATTTTTGCAGGCTGAAGCCGAGGTGGCCGGATGAGGGTGGTGGACACGAACGGTGGCCCTTTTCCATGGGAAACTAAACTCACCTGGCCATGTTCCTGGTGTCAGATTGTGGGAGACATTTGGCACTCCAAAAGCAGCCCGAGTTCCAAATGTGGCATCTTGCATCTGGGAGAAATCTTGAATATCACGGCACTTTTGCAGGCTGAAGCCGAGGTGGCCGGATGAGGGTGGTGGACACGAACGGTGGCCCTTTTCCATGGGAAACTAAACTCACCTGGCCATGTTCCTGGTGTCAGATTGTGGGAGACATTTGGCACTCTAAAAGCAGCCCGAGTTCCAAAATGTGGCATCTTGCATCTGGGAGAAATCTTGAACGCCACGGCTTTTTTGCAGGCCGAAGCCGAGGTGGCCAGATGAGGGTGGTGGACACGAACGGTGGCCCTTTTCCATGGGAAACAAAACTCACCTGGCCATGTTCCTGGTGTCAGATTGTGGGAGACATTTGGCACTCCAAAAGCAGCCCGAGTTCCAAAATGTGGCATCTTGCATCTGGGAGAAATCTTGAATATCACGGCATTTTTGCAGGCTGAAGCCGAGGTGGCCGGATGAGGGTGGTGGACACGAACGGTGGCCCTTTTCCATGGGAAACTAAACTCACCTGGCCATGTTCCTGGTGTCAGATTGTGGGAGACATTTAGCACTCCAAAAGCAGCCCGAGTTCCAAAATGTGACATCTTGCATCTGGGAGAAATCTTGAATGCCACGGCATTTTTGCAGGCCGAAGCCGAGGTGGCCGGATGAGGGTGGTGGACACGAACGGTGGCCCTTTTCCATGGGAAACTAAACTCACCTGGCCATGTTCCTGGTGTCAGATTGTGGGAGACATTTGGCACTCCAAAAGCAGCCCGAGTTCCAAAATGTGGCATCTTGCATCTGGGAGAAATCTTGAATATCACGGCATTTTTGCAGGCTGAAGCCGAGGTGGCCGGATGAGGGTGGTGGACTCGAACGGTGGTGCTTTTCCATGGGAAACTAAACTCACCTGGCCATGTTCCTGGTGTCAGATTGTGGGAGACATTTGGCACTCCAAAAGCAGCCCGAGTTCCAAAATCTGGCATCTTGCATCTGGGAGAAATCTTGAATATCACGGCATTTTTGCAGGCTGAAGCCGAGGTGGCCGGATGAGGGTGGTGGACACGAACGGTGGCCCTTTTCCATGGGAAACTAAACTCACCTGGCCATGTTCCTGGTGTCAGATTGTGGGAGACATTTGGCACTCCAAAAGCAGCCCGAGTTCCAAAATGTGGCATCTTGCATCTGGGAGAAATCTTGAATATCACGGCATTTTTGCAGGCAGAAGCCGAAAGGGCCGGATTCGGCAGGATGAGGGTGGTGGACACGAACGGTGGCCCTTTTCCATGGGAAACTAAACTCACCTGGCCATGTTCCTGGTGTCAGATTGTGGGAGACATTTGGCACTCACCCAAAAGCAGCCCGAGTTCCAAAATGTGGCATCTTGCATCTGGGAGAAATCTTGAATATCACGGCACTTTTGCAGGCTGAAGCCGAGGTGGCCGGATGAGGGTGGTGGACACGAACGGTGGCCCTTTTCCATGGGAAACTAAACTCACCTGGCCATGTTCCTGGTGTCAGATTGTGGGAGACATTTGGCACTCTAAAAGCAGCCCGAGTTCCAAAACGTGGCATCTTGCATCTGGGAGAAATCTTGAACGCCACGGCTTTTTTGCAGGCCGAAAGCCCAGGTGGCCAGATGAGGGTGGTGGACACGAACGGTGCCCTTTTCCATGGGGAAACTAAACTCACCTGGCCATGTTCCTGGTGTCAGATTGTGGGAGACATTTGGCACTCCAAAAGCAGCCCGAGTTCCAAAATGTGGCATCTTGCATCTGGGAGAAATCTTGAATATCACCGGCATTTTTGCAGGCTGAAGCCGAGGTGGCCGGATGAGGGTGGTGGACACGAACGGTGGCCCTTTTCCATGGGAAACTAAACTCACCTGGCCATGTTCCTGGTGTCAGATTGTGGGAGACATTTAGCACTCCAAAAGCAGCCCAAGTTCCAAAATGTGACATCTTGCATCTGGGAGAAATCTTGAATGCCACGGCATTTTTGCAGGCCGAAGCCGAGGTGTCGGGATGAGGGTGGTGGACACGAACGGTGGCCCTTTTCCATGGGAAACTAAACTCACCTGGCCATGTTCCTGGTGTCAGATTGTGGGAGACATTTGGCACTCAAAAAGCAGCCCGAGTTCCAAAATGTGGCATCTTGCATCTGGGAGAAATCTTGAATATCACGGCATTTTTGCAGGCTGAAGCCGAGGTGGCCGGATGAGGGTGGTGGACACGAACGGTGGTGCTTTTCCATGGGAAACTAAACTCACCTGGCCATGTTCCTGGTGTCAGATTGTGGGAGACATTTGGCACTCCAAAAGCAGCCTGAGTTCCAAAATGTGGCATCTTGCATCTGGGAGAAATCTTGAATATCACGGCATTTTTGCAGGCTGAAGCCGAGGTGGCCGGATGAGGGTGGTGGACACGAACGGTGGCCCTTTTCCATGGGAAACTAAACTCACCTGGCCATGTTCCTGGTGTCAGATTGTGGGAGACATTTGGCACTCCAAAAGCAGCCCGAGTTCCAAAATGTGGCATCTTGCATCTGGGAGAAATCTTGAATATCACGGCATTTTTGCAGGCAGAAGCCGAAAGGGCCGGATTCGGCAGGATGAGGGTGGTGGACACGAACGGTGGCCCTTTTCCATGGGAAACTAAACTCACCTGGCCATGTTCCTGGTGTCAGATTGTGGGAGACATTTGGCACTCCAAAAGCAGCCCGAGTTCCAAAATGTGGCATCTTGCATCTGGGAGAAATCTTGAATATCACGGCACTTTTGCAGGCTGAAGCCGAGGTGGCCGGATGAGGGTGGAGGACACGAACGGTGGCCCTTTTCCATGGGAAACTAAACTCACCTGGCCATGTTCCTGGTGTCAGATTGTGGGAGACATTTGGCACTCTAAAAGCAGCCCGAGTTCCAAAATGTGGCATCTTGCATCTGGGAGAAATCTTGAACGCCACGGCTTTTTTGCAGGCCGAAAGCCCAGGTGGCCAGATGAGGGTGGTGGACACGAACGGTGGCCCTTTTCCATGGGAAACTAAACTCACCTGGCCATGTTCCTGGTGTCAGATTGTGGGAGACATTTGGCACTCCAAAAGCAGCCCGAGTTCCAAAATGTGGCATCTTGCATCTGGGAGAAATCTTGAATATCACGGCATTTTTGCAGGCTGAAGCCGAGGTGGCCGGATGAGGGTGGTGGACTCCAACGGTGGTGCTTTTCCATGGGAAACTAAACTCACCTGGCCATGTTCCTGGTGTCAGATTGTGGGAGACATTTGGCACTCCAAAAGCAGCCCGAGTTCCAAAATCTGGCATCTTGCATCTGGGAGAAATCTTGAATATCACGGCATTTTTGCAGGCTGAAGCCGAGGTGGCCGGATGAGGGTGGTGGACACGAACGGTGGCCCTTTTCCATGGGAAACTAAACTCACCTGGCCATGTTCCTGGTGTCAGATTGTGGGAGACATTTGGCACTCCAAAAGCAGCCCGAGTTCCAAAATGTGGCATCTTGCATCTGGGAGAAATCTTGAATATCACGGCATTTTTGCAGGCTGAAGCCGAAAGGGCCGGATTCGGCAGGATGAGGGTGGTGGACACGAACGGTGGCCCTTTTCCATGGGAAACTAAACTCACCTGGCCATGTTCCTGGTGTCAGATTGTGGGAGACATTTGGCACTCCAAAAGCAGCCCGAGTTCCAAAATGTGGCATCTTGCATCTGGGAGAAATCTTAAATATCACGGCACTTTTGCAGGCTGAAGCCGAGGTGGCCGGATGAGGGTGGTGGACACGAACGGTGGTGCTTTTCCATGGGAAACTAAACTCACCTGGCCATGTTCCTGGTGTCAGATTGTGGGAGACATTTGGCACTCTAAAAGCAGCCCGAGTTCCAAAATGTGGCATCTTGCATCTGGGAGAAATCTTGAACGCCACGGCTTTTTTGCAGGCCGAAAGCCCAGGTGGCCAGATGAGGGTGGTGGACACGAACGGTGGCCCTTTTCCATGGGAAACTAAACTCACCTGGCCATGTTCCTGGTGTCAGATTGTGGGAGACATTTGGCACTCCAAAAGCAGCCCGAGTTCCAAAATGTGGCATCTTGCATCTGGGAGAAATCTTGAATATCACGGCATTTTTGCAGGCTGAAGCCGAGGTGGCCGGATGAGGGTGGTGGACACGAACGGTGGCCCTTTTCCATGGGAAACTAAACTCACCTGGCCATGTTCCTGGTGTCAGATTGTGGGAGACATTTAGCACTCCAAAAGCAGCCCAAGTTCCAAAATGTGACATCTTGCATCTGGGAGAAATCTTGAATGCCACGGCATTTTTGCAGGCCGAAGCCGAGGTGTCGGGATGAGGGTGGTGGACACGAACGGTGGCCCTTTTCCATGGGAAACTAAACTCACCTGGCCATGTTCCTGGTGTCAGATTGTGGGAGACATTTGGCACTCAAAAAGCAGCCCGAGTTCCAAAATGTGGCATCTTGCATCTGGGAGAAATCTTGAATATCACGGCATTTTTGCAGGCTGAAGCCGAGGTGGCCGGATGAGGGTGGTGGACACGAACGGTGGTGCTTTTCCATGGGAAACTAAACTCACCTGGCCATGTTCCTGGTGTCAGATTGTGGGAGACATTTGGCACTCCAAAAGCAGCCTGAGTTCCAAAATGTGGCATCTTGCATCTGGGAGAAATCTTGAATATCACGGCATTTTTGCAGGCTGAAGCCGAGGTGGCCGGATGAGGGTGGTGGACACGAACGGTGGTGCTTTTCCATGGGAAACTAAACTCACCTGGCCATGTTCCTGGTGTCAGATTGTGGGAGACATTTGGCACTCCAAAAGCAGCCCGAGTTCCAAAATGTGGCATCTTGCATCTGGGAGAAATCTTGAATATCACGGCATTTTTGCAGGCAGAAGCCGAAAGGGCCGGATTCGGCAGGATGAGGGTGGTGGACACGAACGGTGGCCCTTTTCCATGGGAAACTAAACTCACCTGGCCATGTTCCTGGTGTCAGATTGTGGGAGACATTTGGCACTCCAAAAGCAGCCCGAGTTCCAAAATGTGGCATCTTGCATCTGGGAGAAATCTTGAATATCACGGCACTTTTGCAGGCTGAAGCCGAGGTGGCCGGATGAGGGTGGAGGACACGAACGGTGGCCCTTTTCCATGGGAAACTAAACTCACCTGGCCATGTTCCTGGTGTCAGATTGTGGGAGACATTTGGCACTCTAAAAGCAGCCCGAGTTCCAAAATGTGGCATCTTGCATCTGGGAGAAATCTTGAACGCCACGGCTTTTTTGCAGGCCGAAAGCCCAGGTGGCCAGATGAGGGTGGTGGACACGAACGGTGGCCCTTTTCCATGGGAAACTAAACTCACCTGGCCATGTTCCTGGTGTCAGATTGTGGGAGACATTTGCACTCCAAAAGCAGCCCGAGTTCCAAAATGTGGCATCTTGCATCTGGGAGAAATCTTGAATAACACGGCATTTTTGCAGGCTGAAGCCGAGGTGGCCGGATGAGGGTGGTGGACACGAACGGTGGCCCTTTTCCATGGGAAACTAAACTCACCTGGCCATGTTCCTGGTGTCAGATTGTGGGAGACATTTAGCACTCCAAAAGCAGCCCAAGTTCCAAAATGTGACATCTTGCATCTGGGAGAAATCTTGAATGCCACGGCATTTTTGCAGGCCGAAGCCGAGGTGTCGGGATGAGGGTGGTGGACACGAACGGTGGCCCTTTTCCATGGGAAACTAAACTCACCTGGCCATGTTCCTGGTGTCAGATTGTGGGAGACATTTGGCACTCCAAAAGCAGCCTGAGTTCCAAAATGTGGCATCTTGCATCTGGGAGAAATCTTGAATATCACGGCATTTTTGCAGGCTGAAGCCGAGGTGGCCGGATGAGGGTGGTGGACTCGAACGGTGGTGCTTTTCCATGGGAAACTAAACTCACCTGGCCATGTTCCTGGTGTCAGATTGTGGGAGACATTTGGCACTCCAAAAGCAGCCCGAGTTCCAAAATGTGGCATCTTGCATCTGGGAGAAATCTTGAATATCACGGCATTTTTGCAGGCTGAAGCCGAGGTGGCCGGATGAGGGTGGTGGACACGAACGGTGGCCCTTTTCCATGGGAAACTAAACTCACCTGGCCATGTTCCTGGTGTCAGATTGTGGGAGACATTTGGCACTCCAAAAAGCAGCCTGAGTTCCAAACTGTGGCATCTTGCATCTGGGAGAAATCTTGAATGCCACGGCATTTTTGCAGGCTGAAGCCGAGGTGGCCGGATGAGGGTGGTGGACACGAACGGTGGCCCTTTTCCATGGGAAACTAAACTCACCTGGCCATGTTCCTGGTGTCAGATTGTGTGAGACATTTGGCACTCCAAAAGCAGCCCGAGTTCCAAAATGTGGCATCTTGCATCTGGGAGAAATCTTGAATATCACGGCATTTTTGCAGGCTGAAGCCGAGGTGTCCGGATGAGGGTGGTGGACACGAACGGTGGCCCTTTTCCATGGGAAACTAAACTCACCTGGCCATGTTCCTGGTGTCAGATTGTGGGAGACATTTGGCACTCCAAAAGCAGCCCGAGTTCCAAAATGTGGCATCTTGCATCTGGGAGAAATCTTGAATATCACGGCATTTTTGCAGGCAGAAGCCGAAAGGGCCGGATTCGGCAGGATGAGGGTGGTGGACACGAACGGTGGCCCTTTTCCATGGGAAACTAAACTCACCTGGCCATGTTCCTGGTGTCAGATTGTGGGAGACATTTGGCACTCCAAAAGCAGCCCGAGTTCCAAAATGTGGCATCTTGCATCTGGGAGAAATCTTGAATATCACGGCATTTTTGCAGGCTGAAGCCGAGGTGGCCGGATGAGGGTGGTGGACACGAACGGTGGTGCTTTTCCATGGGAAACTAAACTCACCTGGCCATGTTCCTGGTGTCAGATTGTGGGAGACATTTGGCCCTCCAAAAGCAGCCTGAGTTCCAAAATGTGGCATCTTGCATCTGGGAGAAATCTTGAATATCACGGCATTTTTGCAGGCTGAAGCCGAGGTGGCCGGATGAGGGTGGTGGACACGAACGGTGGCCCTTTTCCATGGGAAACTAAACTCACCTGCCCATGTTCCTGGTGTCAGATTGTGGGAGACATTTGGCACTCCAAAAGCAGCCCGAGTTCCAAAATGTGGCATCTTGCATCTGGGAGAAATCTTGAATATCACGGCATTTTTGCAGGCTGAAGCCGAGGTGGCCGGATGAGGGTGGTGGACACGAACGGTGGCCCTTTTCCATGGGAAACTAAACTCACCTGGCCATGTTCCTGGTGTCAGATTGTGGGAGACATTTGGCACTCCAAAAGCAGCCCGAGTTCCAAAATGTGGCATCTTGCATCTGGGAGAAATCTTGAATATCACGGCATTTTTGCAGGCTGAAGCCGAGGTGGCCGGATGAGGGTGGTGGACACGAACGGTGGTGCTTTTCCATGGGAAACTAAACTCACCTGGCCATGTTCCTGGTGTCAGATTGTGGGAGACATTTGGCACTCCAAAAGCAGCCTGAGTTCCAAAATGTGGCATCTTGCATCTGGGAGAAATCTTGAATATCACGGCATTTTTGCAGGCTGAAGCCGAGGTGGCCGGATGAGGGTGGTGGACACGAACGGTGGCCCTTTTCCATGGGAAACTAAACTCACCTGGCCATGTTCCTGGTGTCAGATTGTGGGAGACATTTGGCACTCCAAAAGCAGCCCGAGTTCCAAAATGTGGCATCTTGCATCTGGGAGAAATCTTGAATATCACGGCATTTTTGCAGGCTGAAGCCGAGGTGGCCGGATGAGGGTGGTGGACACGAACGGTGGCCCTTTTCCATGGGAAACTAAACTCACCTGGCCATGTTCCTGGTGTCAGATTGTGGGAGACATTTGGCACTCCAAAAGCAGCCCGAGTTCCAAAATGTGGCATCTTGCATCTGGGAGAAATCTTGAATATCACGGCATTTTTGCAGGCTGAAGCCGAGGTGGCCGGATGAGGGTGGTGGACACGAACGGTGGCCCTTTTCCATGGGAAACTAAACTCACCTGGCCATGTTCCTGGTGTCAGATTGTGGGAGACATTTGGCACTCCAAAAGCAGCCCGAGTTCCAAAATGTGGCATCTTGCATCTGGGAGAAATCTTGAATATCACGGCATTTTTGCAGGCTGAAGCCGAGGTGGCCGGATGAGGGTGGTGGACACGAACGGTGGCCCTTTTCCATGGGAAACTAAACTCACCTGGCCATGTTCCTGGTGTCAGATTGTGGGAGACATTTAGCACTCCAAAATCAGCCCGAGTTCCAAAATCTGGCATCTTGCATCTGGGAGAAATCTTGAATATCACGGCATTTTTGCAGGCTGAAGCCGAGGTGGCCGGATGAGGGTGGTGGACACGAACGGTGGCCCTTTTCCATGGGAAACTAAACTCACCTGGCCATGTTCCTGGTGTCAGATTGTGGGAGACATTTGGCACTCCAAAAGCAGCCCGAGTTCCAAAATGTGGCATCTTGCATCTGGGAGAAATCTTGAATATCACGGCATTTTTGCAGGCAGAAGCCGAAAGGGCCGGATTCGGCAGGATGAGGGTGGTGGACACGAACGGTGGCCCTTTTCCATGGGAAACTAAACTCACCTGGCCATGTTCCTGGTGTCAGATTGTGGGAGACATTTGGCACTCCAAAAGCAGCCCGAGTTCCAAAATGTGGCATCTTGCATCTGGGAGAAATCTTGAATATCACGGCATTTTTGCAGGCAGAAGCCGAAAGGGCCGGATTCGGCAGGATGAGGGTGGTGGACACGAACGGTGGCCCTTTTCCATGGGAAACTAAACTCACCTGGCCATGTTCCTGGTGTCAGATTGTGGGAGACATTTGGCACTCCAAAAGCAGCCCGAGTTCCAAAATGTGGCATCTTGCATCTGGGAGAAATCTTGAATATCACGGCACTTTTGCAGGCTGAAGCCGAGGTGGCCGGATGAGGGTGGTGGACACGAACGGTGGCCCTTTTCCATGGGAAACTAAACTCACCTGGCCATGTTCCTGGTGTCAGATTGTGGGAGACATTTGGCACTCTAAAAGCAGCCCGAGTTCCAAAATGTGGCATCTTGCATCTGGGAGAAATCTTGAACGCCACGGCTTTTTTGCAGGCCGAAAGCCCAGGTGGCCAGATGAGGGTGGTGGACACGAACGGTGGCCCTTTTCCATGGGAAACTAAACTCACCTGGCCATGTTCCTGGTGTCAGATTGTGGGAGACATTTGGCACTCCAAAAGCAGCCCGAGTTCCAAAATGTGGCATCTTGCATCTGGGAGAAATCTTGAATATCACGGCATTTTTGCAGGCTGAAGCCGAGGTGGCCGGATGAGGGTGGTGGACACGAACGGTGGCCCTTTTCCATGGGAAACTAAACTCACCTGGCCATGTTCCTGGTGTCAGATTGTGGGAGACATTTAGCACTCCAAAAGCAGCCCAAGTTCCAAAATGTGACATCTTGCATCTGGGAGAAATCTTGAATGCCACGGCATTTTTGCAGGCCGAAGCCGAGGTGTCGGGATGAGGGTGGTGGACACGAACGGTGGTGCTTTTCCATGGGAAACTAAACTCACCTGGCCATGTTCCTGGTGTCAGATTGTGGGAGACATTTGGCACTCCAAAAGCAGCCTGAGTTCCAAAATGTGGCATCTTGCATCTGGGAGAAATCTTGAATATCACGGCATTTTTGCAGGCTGAAGCCGAGGTGGCCGGATGAGGGTGGTGGACTCGAACGGTGGTGCTTTTCCATGGGAAACTAAACTCACCTGGCCATGTTCCTGGTGTCAGATTGTGGGAGACATTTGGCACTCCAAAAGCAGCCCGAGTTCCAAAATGTGGCATCTTGCATCTGGGAGAAATCTTGAATATCACGGCATTTTTGCAGGCTGAAGCCGAGGTGGCCGGATGAGGGTGGTGGACACGAACGGTGGCCCTTTTCCATGGGAAACTAAACTCACCTGGCCATGTTCCTGGTGTCAGATTGTGGGAGACATTTGGCACTCCAAAAGCAGCCTGAGTTCCAAACTGTGGCATCTTGCATCTGGGAGAAATCTTGAATGCCACGGCATTTTTGCAGGCTGAAGCCGAGGTGGCCGGATGAGGGTGGTGGACACGAACGGTGGCCCTTTTCCATGGGAAACTAAACTCACCTGGCCATGTTCCTAGTGTCAGATTGTGGGAGACATTTGGCACTCCAAAAGCAGCCTGAGTTCCAAAATGTGGCATCTTGCATCTGGGAGAAATCTTGAATATCACGGCATTTTTGCAGGCTGAAGCCGAGGTGGCCGGATGAGGGTGGTGGACACGAACGGTGGTGCTTTTCCATGGGAAACTAAACTCACGTGGCCATGTTCCTGGTGTCAGATTGTGGAGACATTTGGCACTCCAAAAGCAGCCCGAGTTCCAAAATGTGGCATCTTGCATCTGGGAGAAATCTTGAATATCACGGCATTTTTGCAGGCTGAAGCCGAGGTGGCCGGATGAGGGTGGTGGACACGAACGGTGGCCCTTTTCCATGGGAAACTAAACTCACCTGGCCATGTTCCTGGTGTCAGATTGTGGGAGACATTTGGCACTCCAAAAGCAGCCCGAGTTCCAAAATGTGGCATCTTGCATCTGGGAGAAATCTTGAATATCACGGCATTTTTGCAGGCTGAAGCCGAGGTGGCCGGATGAGGGTGGTGGACTCGAACGGTGGTGCTTTTCCATGGGAAACTAAACTCACCTGGCCATGTTCCTGGTGTCAGATTGTGGGAGACATTTGGCACTCCAAAAGCAGCCCGAGTTCCAAAATGTGGCATCTTGCATCTGGGAGAAATCTTGAATATCACGGCATTTTTGCAGGCTGAAGCCCCGGATTGCCGGATGAGGGTGGTGGACACGAACGGTGGCCCTTTTCCATTGGAAACTAAACTCACCTGGCCATGTTCCTGGTGTCAGATTGTGGGAGACATTTGGCACTCCAAAAGCAGCCCGAGTTCCAAAATGTGGCATCTTGCATCTGGGAGAAATCTTGAATATCACGGCATTTTTGCAGGCTGAAGCCGAGGTGGCCGGATGAGGGTGGTGGACACGAATGGTGGCCCTTTTCCATGGGAAACTAAACTCACCTGGCCATGTTCCTGGTGTCAGATTGTGGGAGACATTTGGCACTCCAAAAGCAGCCCGAGTTCCAAAATGTGGCATCTTGCATCTGGGAGAAATCTTGAATATCACGGCATTTTTGCAGGCTGAAGCCGAGGTGGCCGGATGAGGGTGGTGGACACGAACGGTGGCCCTTTTCCATGGGAAACTAAACTCACCTGGCCATGTTCCTGGTGTCAGATTGTGGGAGACATTTAGCACTCCAAAAGCAGCCCGAGTTCCAAAATGTGGCATCTTGCATCTGGGAGAAATCTTGAATGCCACGGCATTTTTGCAGGCTGAAGCCGAGGTGGCGGGATGAGCGTGGTGGACACGAACGGTGGCCCTTTTCCATGGGAAACTAAACTCACCTGGCCATGTTCCTGGTGTCAGATTGTGGGAGACATTTGGCACTCCAAAAGCAGCCTGAGTTCCAAAATGTGGCATCTTGCATCTGGGAGAAATCTTGAATATCACGGCATTTTTGCAGGCTGAAGCCGAGGTGGCCGGATGAGGGTGGTGGACACGAACGGTGGCCCTTTTCCATGGGAAACTAAACTCACCTGGCCATGTTCCTGGTGTCAGATTGTGGGAGACATTTGGCACTCCAAAAGCAGCCCGAGTTCCAAAATGTGGCATCTTGCATCTGGGAGAAATCTTGAATATCACGGCATTTTTGCAGGCTGAAGCCGAGGTGGCCGGATGAGGGTGGTGGACACGAACGGTGGCCCTTTTCCATGGGAAACTAAACTCACCTGGCCATGTTCCTGGTGTCAGATTGTGGGAGACATTTGGCACTCCAAAAGCAGCCTGAGTTCCAAAATGTGGCATCTTGCATCTGGGAGAAATCTTGAATATCACGGCATTTTTGCAGGCTGAAGCCGAGGTGGCCGGATGAGGGTGGTGGACACGAACGGTGGCCCTTTTCCATGGGAAACTAAACTCACCTGGCCATGTTCCTGGTGTCAGATTGTGGGAGACATTTGGCACTCCAAAAGCAGCCTGAGTTCCAAAATGTGGCATCTTGCATCTGGGAGAAATCTTGAATATCACGGCATTTTTGCAGGCTGAAGCCGAGGTGGCCAGATGAGGGTGGTGGACTCGAACGGTGGTGCTTTTCCATGGGAAACTAAACTCACCTGGCCATGTTCCTGGTGTCAGATTGTGGGAGACATTTGGCACTCCAAAAGCAGCCCGAGTTCCAAAATGTGGCATCTTGCATCTGGGAGAAATCTTGAATATCACGGCATTTTTGCAGGCTGAAGCCGAGGTGGCCGGATGAGGGTGGTGGACACGAACGGTGGCCCTTTTCCATGGGAAACTAAACTCACCTGGCCATGTTCCTGGTGTCAGATTGTGGGAGACATTTAGCACTCCAAAAGCAGCCCGAGTTCCAAAATGTGGCATCTTGCATCTGGGAGAAATCTTGAATGCCACGGCATTTTTGCAGGCCGAAGCCGAGGTGGCGGGATGAGGGTGGTGGACACGAACGGTGGCCCTTTTCCATGGGAAACTAAACTCACCTGGCCATGTTCCTAGTGTCAGATTGTGGGAGACATTTGGCACTCCAAAAGCAGCCTGAGTTCCAAAATGTGGCATCTTGCATCTGGGAGAAATCTTGAATATCACGGCATTTTTGCAGGCTGAAGCCGAGGTGGCCGGATGAGGGTGGTGGACACGAACGGTGGTGCTTTTCCATGGGAAACTAAACTCACCTGGCCATGTTCCTGGTGTCAGATTGTGGGAGACATTTGGCACTCCAAAAGCAGCCCGAGTTCCAAAATGTGGCATCTTGCATCTGGGAGAAATCTTGAATATCACGGCATTTTTGCAGGCTGAAGCCGAGGTGGCCGGATGAGGGTGGTGGACACGAACGGTGGCCCTTTTCCATGGGAAACTAAACTCACCTGGCCATGTTCCTGGTGTCAGATTGTGGGAGACATTTGGCACTCCAAAAGCAGCCTGAGTTCCAAAATGTGGCATCTTGCATCTGGGAGAAATCTTGAATATCACGGCATTTTTGCAGGCTGAAGCCGAGGTGGCCGGATGAGGGTGGTGGACACGAACGGTGGCCCTTTTCCATGGGAAACTAAACTCACCTGGCCATGTTCCTGGTGTCAGATTGTGGGAGACATTTGGCACTCCAAAAGCAGCCCGAGTTCCAAAATGTGGCATCCTGCATCTGGGAGAAATCTTGAATATCACGGCATTTTTGCAGGCTGAAGCCGAGGTGGCCGGATGAGGGTGGTGGACACGAACGGTGGCCCTTTTCCATGGGAAACTAAACTCACCTGGCCATGTTCCTGGTGTCAGATTGTGGGAGACATTTGGCACTCCAAAAGCAGCCCGAGTTCCAAAATGTGGCATCCTGCATCTGGGAGAAATCTTGAATATCACGGCATTTTTGCAGGCTGAAGCCGAGGTGGCCGGATGACCGTGGTGGACACGAACGGTGGCCCTTTTCCATGGGAAACTAAACTCACCTGGCCATGTTCCTAATGTCAGATTGTGGGAGACATTTAGCACTCCAAAAGCAGCCCTATTTCCAAAATGTGGCATCTTGCATCTGGGAGAAATCTTGAATGCCACGGCATTTTTGCAGGCCGAAGCCGAGGTGGCCGGATGAGGGTGGTGGACACGAACGGTGGCCCTTTTCCATGGGAAACTAAACTCACCTGGCCATGTTCCTGGTGTCAGATTGTGGGAGACATTTGGCACTCCAAAAGCAGCCTGAGTTCCAAAATGTGGCATCTTGCATCTGGGAGAAATCTTGAATATCACGGCATTTTTGCAGGCCGAAGCCGAGGTGGCCGGATGAGGGTGGTGGACACGAACGGTGGCCCTTTTCCATGGGAAACTAAACTCACCTGGCCATGTTCCTGGTGTCAGATTGTGGGAGACATTTGGCACTCCAAAAGCAGCCCGAGTTCCAAAATGTGGCATCTTGCATCTGGGAGAAATCTTGAATATCACGGCATTTTTGCAGGCCGAATCCGAGGTGGCCGGATGAGGGTGGTGGACACGAACGGTGGCCCTTTTCCATGGGAAACTAAACTCACCTGGCCATGTTCCTGGTGTCAGATTGTGGGAGACATTTGGCACTCCAAAAGCAGCCTGAGTTCCAAAATGTGGCATCTTGCATCTGGGAGAAATCTTGAATATCACGGCATTTTTGCAGGCTGAAGCCGAGGTGGCCGGATGAGGGTGGTGGACTCGAACGGTGGCCCTTTTCCATGGGAAACTAAACTCACCTGGCCATGTTCCTGGTGTCAGATTGTGGGAGACATTTGGAACTCCAAAAGCAGCCCGAGTTCCAAAATGTGGCATCTTGCATCTGGGAGAAATCTTGAATATCACGGCATTTTTGCAGGCTGAAGCCGAGGTGGCCGGATGAGGGTGGTGAACACGAACGGTGGCCCTTTTCCATAGGAAACTAAACTCACCTGGCCATGTTCCTGGTGTCAGATTGTGGGAGACATTTGGCACTCGAAAAGCAGCCCGAGTTCAAAATGTGGCATCTTGCATCTGGGAGAAATCTTGAATATCACGGCATTTTTGCAGGCTGAAGCCGAGGTGGCCGGATGAGGGTGGTGGACACGAACGGTGGCCCTTTTCCATGGGAAACTAAACTCACCTGGCCATGTTCCTGGTGTCAGATTGTGGGAGACATTTGGCACTCCAAAAGCAGCCCGAGTTCCAAAATGTGGCATCTTGCATCTGGGAGAAATCTTGAATATCACGGCATTTTTGCAGGCTGAAGCCGAGGTGGCCGGATGAGGGTGGTGGACACGAACGGTGGCCCTTTTCCATGGGAGACTAAACTCACCTGGCCATGTTCCTGGTGTCAGATTGTGGGAGACATTTAGCACTCCAAAATCAGCCCGAGTTCCAAAATGTGGCATCTTGCATCTGGGAGAAATCTTGAATGCCACGGCATTTTTGCAGGCCGAAGCCGAGGTTGCCGGATGAGGGTGGTGGACACGAACGGTGGCCCTTTTCCATGGGAAACTAAACTCACCTGGCCATGTTCCTGGTGTCAGATTGTGGGAGACATTTGGCACTCCAAAAGCAGCCTGAGTTCCAAAATGTGGCATCTTGCATCTGGGAGAAATCTTGAATATCACGGCATTTTTGCAGGCTGAAGCCGAGGTGGCCGGATGAGGGTGGTGGACTCGAACGGTGGTGCTTTTCCATGGGAAACTAAACTCACCTGGCCATGTTCCTGGTGTCAGATTGTGGGAGACATTTGGAACTCCAAAAGCAGCCCGAGTTCCAAAATGTGGCATCTTGCATCTGGGAGAAATCTTGAATATCACGGCATTTTTGCAGGCTGAAGCCGAGGTGGCCGGATGAGGGTGGTGGACACGAACGGTGGCCCTTTTCCATGGGAAACTAAACTCACCTGGCCATGTTCCTGGTGTCAGATTGTGGGAGACATTTGGCACTCGAAAAGCAGCCCGAGTTCCAAAATGTGGCATCTTGCATCTGGGAGAAATCTTGAATATCACGGCATTTTTGCAGGCTGAAGCCGAGGTGGCCGGATGAGGGTGGTGGACACGAACGGTGGCCCTTTTCCATGGGAAACTAAACTCACCTGGCCATGTTCCTGGTGTCAGATTGTGGGAGACATTTGGCACTCCAAAAGCAGCCCGAGTTCCAAAATGTGGCATCTTGCATCTGGGAGAAATCTTGAATATCACGGCATTTTTGCAGGCTGAAGCCGAGGTGTCCGGATGAGGGTGGTGGACACGAACGGTGGTGCTTTTCCATGGGAGACTAAACTCACCTGGCCATGTTCCTGGTGTCAGATTGTGGGAGACATTTAGCACTCCAAAATCAGCCCGAGTTCCAAAATGTGGCATCTTGCATCTGGGAGAAATCTTGAATGCCACGGCATTTTTTGCAGGCCGAAGCCGAGGTGGCCGGATGAGGGTGGTGGACACGAACGGTGGCCCTTTTCCATGGGAAACTAAACTCACCTGGCCATGTTCCTGGTGTCAGATTGTGGGAGACATTTGGCACTCCAAAAGCAGCCTGAGTTCCAAAATGTGGCATCTTGCATCTGGGAGAAATCCTTAATATCACAGCATTTTTGCAGGCTGAAGCCGAGGTGGCCGGATGAGGGTGGTGGACACGAACGGTGGTGCTTTTCCATGGGAAACTAAACTCACCTGGCCATGTTCCTGGTGTCAGATTGTGGGAGACATTTGGCACTCCAAAAGCAGCCTGAGTTCCAAAATGTGGCATCTTGCATCTGGGAGAAATCTTGAATATCACGGCATTTTTGCAGGCTGAAGCCGAGGTGGCCTGATGACCGTGGTGCACACGAACGGTGGCCCTTTTCCATGGGAAACTAAACTCACCTGGCCATGTTCCTGGTGTCAGATTGTGGGAGACATTTGGCACTCCAAAAGCAGCCTGAGTTCCAAAATGTGGCATCTTGCATCTGGGAGAAATCTTGAATATCACGGCATTTTTGCAGGCTGAAGCCGAGGTGGCCGGATGAGGGTGGTGGACACGAACGGTGGCCCTTTTCCATGGGAAACTAAACTCACCTGGCCATGTTCCTGGTGTCAGATTGTGGGAGACATTTGGCACTCCAAAAGCAGCCCGAGTTCCAAAATGTGGCATCTTGCATGTGGGAGAAATCTTGAATATCACGGCATTTTTGCAGGCTGAAGCCGAGGTGGCCGGATGAGGGTGGTGGACACGAACGGTGGTGCTTTTCCACGGGAGACTAAACTCACCTGGCCATGTTCCTGGTGTCAGATTGTGGGAGACATTTAGCACTCCAAAAGCAGCCCGAGTTCCAAAATGTGGCATCTTGCATCTGGGAGAAATCTTGAATCCCACGGCATTTTTGCAGGCCGAAGCCGAGGTGGCGGGATGAGGGTGGTGGACACGAACGGTGGCCCTTTTCCATGGGAAACTAAACTCACCTGGCCATGTTCCTAGTGTCAGATTGTGGGAGACATTTGGCACTCCAAAAGCAGCCTGAGTTCCAAAATGTGGCATCTTGCATCTGGGAGAAATCTTGAATATCACGGCATTTTTGCAGGCTGAAGCCGAGGTGGCCGGATGAGGGTGGTGGACACGAACGGTGGTGCTTTTCCATGGGAAACTAAACTCACCTGGCCATGTTCCTGGTGTCAGATTGTGGGAGACATTTGGCACTCCAAAAGCAGCCCGAGTTCCAAAATGTGGCATCTTGCATCTGGGAGAAATCTTGAATATCACGGCATTTTTGCAGGCTGAAGCCGAGGTGGCCGGATGAGGGTGGTGGACACGAACGGTGGCCCTTTTCCATGGGAAACTAAACTCACCTGGCCATGTTCCTGGTGTCAGATTGTGGGAGACATTTGGCACTCCAAAAGCAGCCTGAGTTCCAAAATGTGGCATCTTGCATCTGGGAGAAATCTTGAATATCACGGCATTTTTGCAGGCTGAAGCCGAGGTGGCCGGATGAGGGTGGTGGACACGAACGGTGGCCCTTTTCCATGGGAAACTAAACTCACCTGGCCATGTTCCTGGTGTCAGATTGTGGGAGACATTTGGCACTCCAAAAGCAGCCCGAGTTCCAAAATGTGGCATCCTGCATCTGGGAGAAATCTTGAATATCACGGCATTTTTGCAGGCTGAAGCCGAGGTGGCCAGATGAGGGTGGTGGACACGAACGGTGGCCCTTTTCCATGGGAAACTAAACTCACCTGGCCATGTTCCTGGTGTCAGATTGTGGGAGACATTTGGCACTCCAAAAGCAGCCCGAGTTCCAAAATGTGGCATCCTGCATCTGGGAGAAATCTTGAATATCACGGCATTTTTGCAGGCTGAAGCCGAGGTGGCCGGATGACCGTGGTGGACACGAACGGTGGCCCTTTTCCATGGGAAACTAAACTCACCTGGCCATGTTCCTAATGTCAGATTGTGGGAGACATTTAGCACTCCAAAAGCAGCCCTATTTCCAAAATGTGGCATCTTGCATCTGGGAGAAATCTTGAATGCCACGGCATTTTTGCAGGCCAAAGCCGAGGTGGCCGGATGAGGGTGGTGGACACGAACGGTGGCCCTTTTCCATGGGAAACTAAACTCACCTGGCCATGTTCCTGGTGTCAGATTGTGGGAGACATTTGGCACTCCAAAAGCAGCCTGAGTTCCAAAATGTGGCATCTTGCATCTGGGAGAAATCTTGAATATCACGGCATTTTTGCAGGCCGAAGCCGAGGTGGCCGGATGAGGGTGGTGGACACGAACGGTGGCCCTTTTCCATGGGAAACTAAACTCACCTGGCCATGTTCCTGGTGTCAGATTGTGGGAGACATTTGGCACTCCAAAAGCAGCCCGAGTTCCAAAATGTGGCATCTTGCATCTGGGAGAAATCTTGAATGCCATGGCATTTTTGCAGGCCGAATCCGAGGTGGCCGGATGAGGGTGGTGGACACGAACGGTGGCCCTTTTCCATGGGAAACTAAACTCACCTGGCCATGTTCCTGGTGTCAGATTGTGGGAGACATTTGGCACTCCAAAAGCAGCCTGAGTTCCAAAATGTGGCATCTTGCATCTGGGAGAAATCTTGAATATCACGGCATTTTTGCAGGCTGAAGCCGAGGTGGCCGGATGAGGGTGGTGGACTCGAACGGTGGCCCTTTTCCATGGGAAACTAAACTCACCTGGCCATGTTCCTGGTGTCAGATTGTGGGAGACATTTGGAACTCCAAAAGCAGCCCGAGTTCCAAAATGTGGCATCCTGCATCCTGGAGAAATCTTGAATATCACGGCATTTTTGCAGGCTGAAGCCGAGGTGGCCGGATGAGGGTGGTGGACACGAACGGTGGCCCTTTTCCATAGGAAACTAAACTCACCTGGCCATGTTCCTGGTGTCAGATTGTGGGAGACATTTGGCACTCGAAAAGCAGCCCGAGTTCCAAAATGTGGCATCTTGCATCTGGGAGAAATCTTGAATATCACGGCATTTTTGCAGGCTGAAGCCGAGGTGGCCGGATGAGGGTGGTGGACACGAACGGTGGCCCTTTTCCATGGGAAACTAAACTCACCTGGCCATGTTCCTGGTGTCAGATTGTGGGAGACATTTGGCACTCCAAAAGCAGCCCGAGTTCCAAAATGTGGCATCTTGCATCTGGGAGAAATCTTGAATATCACGGCATTTTTGCAGGCTGAAGCCGAGGTGGCCGGATGAGGGTGGTGGACACGAACGGTGGCCCTTTTCCATGGGAGACTAAACTCACCTGGCCATGTTCCTGGTGTCAGATTGTGGGAGACATTTAGCACTCCAAAATCAGCCCGAGTTCCAAAATGTGGCATCTTGCATCTGGGAGAAATCTTGAATGCCACGGCATTTTTGCAGGCCGAAGCCGAGGTTGCCGGATGAGGGTGGTGGACACGAACGGTGGCCCTTTTCCATGGGAAACTAAACTCACCTGGCCATGTTCCTGGTGTCAGATTGTGGGAGACATTTGGCACTCCAAAAGCAGCCTGAGTTCCAAAATGTGGCATCTTGCATCTGGGAGAAATCTTGAATATCACGGCATTTTTGCAGGCTGAAGCCGAGGTGGCCGGATGAGGGTGGTGGACTCGAACGGTGGTGCTTTTCCATGGGAAACTAAACTCACCTGGCCATGTTCCTGGTGTCAGATTGTGGGAGACATTTGGAACTCCAAAAGCAGCCCGAGTTCCAAAATGTGGCATCTTGCATCTGGGAGAAATCTTGAATATCACGGCATTTTTGCAGGCTGAAGCCGAGGTGGCCGGATGAGGGTGGTGGACACGAACGGTGGCCCTTTTCCATGGGAAACTAAACTCACCTGGCCATGTTCCTGGTGTCAGATTGTGGGAGACATTTGGCACTCGAAAAGCAGCCCGAGTTCCAAAATGTGGCATCTTGCATCTGGGAGAAATCTTGAATATCACGGCATTTTTGCAGGCTGAAGCCGAGGTGGCCGGATGAGGGTGGTGGACACGAACGGTGGCCCTTTTCCATGGGAAACTAAACTCACCTGGCCATGTTCCTGGTGTCAGATTATGGGAGACATTTGGCACTCCAAAAGCAGCCCGAGTTCCAAAATGTGGCATCTTGCATCTGGGAGAAATCTTGAATATCACGGCATTTTTGCAGGCTGAAGCCGAGGTGGCCGGATGAGGGTGGTGGACACGAACGGTGGCCCTTTTCCATGGGAAACTAAACTCACCTGGCCATGTTCCTGGTGTCAGATTGTGGGAGACATTTGGCACTCCAAAAGCAGCCCGAGTTCCAAAATGTGGCATCTTGCATCTGGGAGAAATCTTGAATATCACGGCATTTTTGCAGGCTGAAGCCGAGGTGTCCGGATGAGGGTGGTGGACACGAACGGTGGTGCTTTTCCATGGGAGACTAAACTCACCTGGCCATGTTCCTGGTGTCAGATTGTGGGAGACATTTAGCACTCCAAAATCAGCCCGAGTTCCAAAATGTGGCATCTTGCATCTGGGAGAAATCTTGAATGCCACGGCATTTTTGCAGGCCGAAGCCGAGGTGGCCGGATGAGGGTGGTGGACACGAACGGTGGCCCTTTTCCATGGGAAACTAAACTCACCTGGCCATGTTCCTGGTGTCAGATTGTGGGAGACATTTGGCACTCCAAAAGCAGCCTGAGTTCCAAAATGTGGCATCTTGCATCTGGGAGAAATCCTTAATATCACAGCATTTTTGCAGGCTGAAGCCGAGGTGGCCGGATGAGGGTGGTGGACACGAACGGTGGTGCTTTTCCATGGGAAACTAAACTCACCTGGCCATGTTCCTGGTGTCAGATTGTGGGAGACATTTGGCACTCCAAAAGCAGCCTGAGTTCCAAAATGTGGCATCTTGCATCTGGGAGAAATCTTGAATATCACGGCATTTTTGCAGGCTGAAGCCGAGGTGGCCTGATGACCGTGGTGCACACGAACGGTGGCCCTTTTCCATGGGAAACTAAACTCACCTGGCCATGTTCCTGGTGTCAGATTGTGGGAGACATTTGGCACTCCAAAAGCAGCCTGAGTTCCAAAATGTGGCATCTTGCATCTGGGAGAAATCTTGAATATCACGGCATTTTTGCAGGCTGAAGCCGAGGTGGCCGGATGAGGGTGGTGGACACGAACGGTGGTGCTTTTCCACGGGAGACTAAACTCACCTGGCCATGTTCCTGGTGTCAGATTGTGGGAGACATTTAGCTCTCCAAAATCAGCCTGAGTTCCAAAATGTGGCATCTTGCATCTGGGAGAAATCTTGAATGCCACGGCATTTTTGCAGGCCGAAGCCGAGGGTGCCGGATGAGGGTGGTGGACACGAACGGTGGCCCTTTTCCACTGGAAACTAAACTCACCTGGCCATGTTCCTGGTGTCAGATTGTGGGAGACATTTGGCACTCCAAAAGCAGCCCGAGTTCCAAAATGTGGCATCTTGCATCTGGGAGAAATCTTGAATATCACGGCATTTTTGCAGGCTGAAGCCGAGGTGGCCGGATGAGGGTGGTGGACACGAACGGTGGCCCTTTTCCATGGGAAACTAAACTCACCTGGCCATGTTCCTGGTGTCAGATTGTGGGAGACATTTGGCACTCCAAAAGCAGCCCGAGTTCCAAAATGTGGCATCTTGCATCTGGGAGAAATCTTGAATATCACGGCATTTTTGCAGGCTGAAGCCGAGGTGGCCGGATGAGGGTGGTGGACACGAACGGTGGCCCTTTTCCATGGGAAACTAAACTCACCTGGCCATGTTCCTGGTGTCAGATTGTGGGAGACATTTAGCACTCCAAAATCAGCCCGAGTTCCAAAATGTGGCATCTTGCATCTGGGAGAAATCTTGAATCCCACGGCATTTTTGCAGGCCGAAGCCGAGGTGGCCGGATGAGGGTGGTGGACACGAACGGTGGTGCTTTTCCATGGGAAACTAAACTCACCTGGCCATGTTCCTGGTGTCAGATTGTGGGAGACATTTGGCACTCCAAAAGCAGCCCGAGTTCCAAAATGTGGCATCTTGCATCTGGGAGAAATCTTGAATATCACGGCATTTTTGCAGGCTGAAGCCGAGGTGGCCGGATGAGGGTAGTGGACACGAACGGTGGTGCTTTTCCATGGGAAACTAAACTCACCTGGCCATGTTCCTGGTGTCAGATTGTGGGAGACATTTGGCGCTCCAAAAGCAGCCTGAGTTCCAAAATGTGGCATCTTGCATCTGGGAGAAATCTTGAATATCACGGCATTTTTGTAGGCTGAAACCGAGGTGGCCTGATGACCGTGGTGGACACGAACGGTGGCCCTTTTCCATGGGAAACAAAATTCACCTGGCCATGTTCCTGGTGTCAGATTGTGGGAGACATTTAGCACTCCAAAAGCAGCCCGAGTTCCAAAATGTGGCATCTTGCATCTGGGAGAAATCTTGAATATCACGGCATTTTTGCAGGCAGAAGCCGAGGTGGCCGGATGAGGGTGGTGGACACGAACGGTGGCCCTTTTCCATGGGAAACTAAACTCACCTGGCCATGTTCCTGGTGTCAGATTGTGGGAGACATTTGGCGCTCCAAAAGCAGCCTGAGTTCCAAAATGTGGCATCTTGCATCTGGGAGAAATCTTGAATATCACGGCATTTTTGTAGGCTGAAACCGAGGTGGCCTGATGACCGTGGTGGACACGAACGGTGGCCCTTTTCCATGGGAAACAAAATTCACCTGGCCATGTTCCTGGTGTCAGATTGTGGGAGACATTTAGCACTCCAAAAGCAGCCCGAGTTCCAAAATGTGGCATCTTGCATCTGGGAGAAATCTTGAATATCACGGCATTTTTGCAGGCCGAAGCCGAGGTGGCCGGATGAGGGTGGTGGACACGAACGGTGGCCCTTTTCCATGGGAAACTAAACTCACCTGGCCATGTTCCTGGTGTCAGATTGTGGGAGACATTTGGCACTCCAAAAGCAGCCTGAGTTCCAAAATGTGGCATCTTGCATCTGGGAGAAATCTTGAATATCACGGCATTTTTGCAGGCTGAAGCCGAGGTGGCCGGATGAGGGTGGTGGACTCGAACGGTGGTGCTTTTCCATGGGAAACTAAACTCACCTGGCCATGTTCCTGGTGTCAGATTGTGGGAGACATTTGGCACTCCAAAAGCAGCCCGAGTTCCAAAATGTGGCATCTTGCATCTGGGAGAAATCTTGAATATCACGGCATTTTTGCAGGCTGAAGCCGAGGTGGCCGGATGAGGGTGGTGGACACGAACGGTGGCCCTTTTCCATGGGAAACTAAACTCACCTGGCCATGTTCCTGGTGTCAGATTGTGGGAGACATTTAGCACTCCAAAAGCAGCCCGAGTTCCAAAATGTGGCATCTTGCATCTGGGAGAAATCTTGAATGCCACGGCATTTTTGCAGGCCGAAGCCGAGGTGGCCGGATGAGGGTGGTGGACACGAACGGTGGCCCTTTTCCATGGGAAACTAAACTCACCTGGCCATGTTCCTGGTGTCAGATTGTGGGAGACATTTGGCACTCCAAAAGCAGCCCGAGTTCCAAAATGTGGCATCTTGCATCTGGGAGAAATCTTGAATATCACGGCATTTTTGCAGGCTGAAGCCGAGGTGGCCGGATGAGGGTGGTGGACTCGAACGGTGGTGCTTTTCCATGGGAAACTAAACTCACCTGGCCATGTTCCTGGTGTCAGATTGTGGGAGACATTTGGCACTCCAAAAGCAGCCCGAGTTCCAAAATGTGGCATCTTGCATCTGGGAGAAATCTTGAATATCACGGCATTTTTGCAGGCTGAAGCCGAGGTGTCCAAATGAGGGTGCTGGACACGAACGGTGGCCCTTTTCCATGGGAAACTAAACTCACCTGGCCATGTTCCTGGTGTCAGATTGTGGGAGACATTTGGCACTCCAAAAGCAGCCCGAGTTCCAAAATGTGGCATCTTGCATGTGGGAGAAATCTTGAATATCACGGCATTTTTGCAGGCTGAAGCCGAGGTGGCCGGATGAGGGTGGTGGACACGAACGGTGGCCCTTTTCCATGGGAAACTAAACTCACCTGGCCATGTTCCTGGTGTCAGATTGTGGGAGACATTTGGCACTCCAAAAGCAGCCCGAGTTCCAAAATGTGGCATCTTGCATCTGGGAGAAATCTTGAATATCACGGCATTTTTGCAGGCTGAATCCGAGGTGGCCTGATGAGGGTGGTGGACACGAACGGTGGCCCTTTTCCATGGGAAACTAAACTCACCTGGCCATGTTCCTGGTGTCAGATTGTGGGAGACATTTAGCACTCCAAAAGCAGCCCGAGTTCCAAAATGTGGCATCTTGCATCTGGGAGAAATCTTGAATGCCACGGCATTTTTGCAGGCCGAAGCCGAGGTGGCGGGATGAGGGTGGTGGACACGAACGGTGGCCCTTTTCCATGGGAAACTAAACTCACCTGGCCATGTTCCTAGTGTCAGATTGTGGGAGACATTTGGCACTCCAAAAGCAGCCTGAGTTCCAAAATGTGGCATCTTGCATCTGGGAGAAATCTTGAATATCACGGCATTTTTGCAGGCTGAAGCCGAGGTGGCCGGATGAGGGTGGTGGACACGAACGGTGGCCCTTTTCCATGGGAAACTAAACTCACCTGGCCATGTTCCTGGTGTCAGATTGTGGGAGACATTTGGCACTCCAAAAGCAGCCCGAGTTCCAAAATGTGGCATCTTGCATCTGGGAGAAATCTTGAATATCACGGCATTTTTGCAGGCTGAAGCCGAGGTGGCCGGATGAGGGTGGTGGACACGAACGGTGGCCCTTTTCCATGGGAAACTAAACTCACCTGGCCATGTTCCTGGTGTCAGATTGTGGGAGACATTTGGCACTCCAAAAGCAGCCTGAGTTCCAAAATGTGGCATCTTGCATCTGGGAGAAATCTTGAATATCACGGCATTTTTGCAGGCTGAAGCCGAGGTGGCCGGATGAGGGTGGTGGACACGAACGGTGGCCCTTTTCCATGGGAAACTAAACTCACCTGGCCATGTTCCTGGTGTCAGATTGTGGGAGACATTTGGCACTCCAAAAGCAGCCCGAGTTCCAAAATGTGGCATCCTGCATCTGGGAGAAATCTTGAATATCACGGCATTTTTGCAGGCTGAAGCCGAGGTGGCCGGATGAGGGTGGTGGACAGGAACGGTGGTGCTTTTCCATGGGAAACTAAACTCACCTGGCCATGTTCCTGGTGTCAGATTGTGGGAGACATTTAGCACTCCAAAAGCAGCCCTATTTCCAAAATGTGGCATCTTGCATCTGGGAGAAATCTTGAATGCCACGGCATTTTTGCAGGCCAAAGCCGAGGTGGCCGGATGAGGGTGGTGGACACGAACGGTGGCCCTTTTCCATGGGAAACTAAACTCACCTGGCCATGTTCCTGGTGTCAGATTGTGGGAGACATTTGGCACTCCAAAAGCAGCCTGAGTTCCAAAATGTGGCATCTTGCATCTGGGAGAAATCTTGAATATCACGGCATTTTTGCAGGCCGAAGCCGAGGTGGCCGGATGAGGGTGGTGGACACGAACGGTGGCCCTTTTCCATGGGAAACTAAACTCACCTGGCCATGTTCCTGGTGTCAGATTGTGGGAGACATTTGGCACTCCAAAAGCAGCCCGAGTTCCAAAATGTGGCATCCTGCATCTGGGAGAAATCTTGAATATCACGGCATTTTTGCAGGCTGAAGCCGAGGTGGCCGGATGAGGGTGGTGGACACGAACGGTGGCCCTTTTCCATGGGAAACTAAACTCACCTGGCCATGTTCCTGGTGTCAGATTGTGGGAGACATTTAGCACTCCAAAAGCAGCCCTATTTCCAAAATGTGGCATCTTGCATCTGGGAGAAATCTTGAATGCCACGGCATTTTTGCAGGCCGAAGCCGAGGTGGCCGGATGAGGGTGGTGGACACGAACGGTGGCCCTTTTCCATGGGAAACTAAACTCACCTGCCCATGTTCCTGGTGTCAGATTGTGGGAGACATTTGGCACTCCAAAAGCAGCCTGAGTTCCAAAATGTGGCATCTTGCATCTGGGAGAAATCTTGAATATCACGGCATTTTTGCAGGCCGAAGCCGAGGTGGCCGGATGAGGGTGGTGGACACGAACGGTGGCCCTTTTCCATGGGAAACTAAACTCACCTGGCCATGTTCCTGGTGTCAGATTGTGGGAGACATTTGGCACTCCAAAAGCAGCCCGAGTTCCAAAATGTGGCATCTTGCATCTGGGAGAAATCTTGAATGCCATGGCATTTTTGCAGGCCGAATCCGAGGTGGCCGGATGAGGGTGGTGGACACGAACGGTGGCCCTTTTCCATGGGAGACTAAACTCACCTGGCCATGTTCCTGGTGTCAGATTGTGGGAGACATTTGGCACTCCAAAAGCAGCCTGAGTTCCAAAATGTGGCATCTTGCATCTGGGAGAAATCTTGAATATCACGGCATTTTTGCAGGCTGAAGCCGAGGTGGCCGGATGAGGGTGGTGGACACGAACGGTGGCCCTTTTCCATGGGAAACTAAACTCACCTGGCCATGTTCCTGGTGTCAGATTGTGGGAGACATTTGGCACTCCAAAAGCAGCCCGAGTTCCAAAATGTGGCATCTTGCATCTGGGAGAAATCTTGAATATCACGGCATTTTTGCAGGCTGAAGCCGAGGTGGCCGGATGAGGGTGGTGGACTCGAACGGTGGTGCTTTTCCATGGGAAACTAAACTCACCTGGCCATGTTCCTGGTGTCAGATTGTGGGAGACATTTGGAACTCCAAAAGCAGCCCGAGTTCCAAAATGTGGCATCTTGCATCTGGGAGAAATCTTGAATATCACGGCATTTTTGCAGGCTGAAGCCGAGGTGGCCGGATGAGGGTGGTGGACACGAACGGTGGCCCTTTTCCATGGGAAACTAAACTCACCTGGCCATGTTCCTGGTGTCAGATTGTGGGAGACATTTGGCACTCGAAAAGCAGCCCGAGTTCCAAAATGTGGCATCTTGCATCTGGGAGAAATCTTGAATATCACGGCATTTTTGCAGGCTGAAGCCGAGGTGGCCGGATGAGGGTGGTGGACACGAACGGTGGCCCTTTTCCATGGGAAACTAAACTCACCTGGCCATGTTCCTGGTGTCAGATTATGGGAGACATTTGGCACTCCAAAAGCAGCCCGAGTTCCAAAATGTGGCATCTTGCATCTGGGAGAAATCTTGAATATCACGGCATTTTTGCAGGCTGAAGCCGAGGGTGCCGGATGAGGGTGGTGGACACGAACGGTGGCCCTTTTCCATGGGAAACTAAACTCACCTGGCCATGTTCCTGGTGTCAGATTGTGGGAGACATTTGGCACTCCAAAAGCAGCCTGAGTTCCAAAATGTGGCATCTTGCATCTGGGAGAAATCTTGAATATCACAGCATTTTTGCAGGCTGAAGCCGAGGTGGCCGGATGAGGGTGGTGGACACGAACGGTGGTGCTTTTCCATGGGAAACTAAACTCACCTGGCCATGTTCCTGGTGTCAGATTGTGGGAGACATTTGGCACTCCAAAAGCAGCCTGAGTTCCAAAATGTGGCATCTTGCATCTGGGAGAAATCTTGAATATCACGGCATTTTTGCAGGCTGAAGCCGAGGTGGCCGGATGAGGGTAGTGGACACGAACGGTGGTGCTTTTCCATGGGAAACTAAACTCACCTGGCCATGTTCCTGGTGTCAGATTGTGGGAGACATTTGGCGCTCCAAAAGCAGCCTGAGTTCCAAAATGTGGCATCTTGCATCTGGGAGAAATCTTGAATATCACGGCATTTTTGTAGGCTGAAACCGAGGTGGCCTGATGACCGTGGTGGACACGAACGGTGGCCCTTTTCCATGGGAAACAAAATTCACCTGGCCATGTTCCTGGTGTCAGATTGTGGGAGACATTTGGCACTCCAAAAGCAGCCCGAGTTCCAAAATGTGGCATCTTGCATCTGGGAGAAATCTTGAATATCACGGCATTTTTGCAGGCTGAAGCCGAGGTGGCCGGATGAGGGTGGTGGACAAGAACGGTGGTGCTTTTCCATGGGAAACTAAACTCACCTGGCCATGTTCCTGGTGTCAGATTGTGGGAGACATTTGGCACTCCAAAAGCAGCCCGAGTTCCAAAATGTGGCATCTTGCATCTGGGAGAAATCTTGAATATCACGGCATTTTTGCAGGCTGAAGCCGATGTGGCCGGATGAGGGTGGTGGACACGAACGGTGGTGCTTTTCCATGGGAGACTAAACTCACCTGGCCATGTTCCTGGTGTCAGATTGTGGGAGACATTTAGCACTCCAAAAGCAGTCCGAGTTCCAAAATGTGGCATCTTGCATCTGGGAGAAATCTTGAATGCCACGTCTTTTTTGCAGGCCGAAGCCGAGGTGGCCGGATGAGGGTGGTGGACACGAACGGTGGCCCTTTTCCATGGGAAACTAAACTCACCTGGCCATGTTCCTGGTGTCAGATTGTGGGAGACATTTGGCACTCCAAAAGCAGCTCGAGTTCCAAAATGTGGCATCTTGCATCTGGGAGAAATCTTGAATATCACGGCATTTTTGCAGGCTGAAGCCGAGGTGGCCGGATGAGGGTGGTGGACTCGAACGGTGGTGCTTTTCCATGGGAAACTAAACTCACCTGGCCATGTTCCTGGTGTCAGATTGTGGGAGACATTTGGCACTCCAAAAGCAGCCCGAGTTCCAAAATGTGGCATCTTGCATGTGGGAGAAATCTTGAATATCACGGCATTTTTGCAGGCTGAAGCCGAGGTGTCCGGATGAGGGTGGTGGACACGAACGGTGGCCCTTTTCCATGGGAAACTAAACTCACCTGGCCATGTTCCTGGTGTCAGATTGTGGGAGACATTTGGCACTCCAAAAGCAGCCCGAGTTCCAAAATGTGGCATCTTGCATCTGGGAGAAATCTTGAATATCACGGCATTTTTGCAGGCTGAAGCCGAGGTGGCCGGATGAGGGTGGTGGACACGAACGGTGGTGCTTTTCCATGGGAAACTAAACTCACCTGGCCATGTTCCTGGTGTCAGATTGTGGGAGACATTTGGCACTCCAAAAGCAGCCTGAGTTCCAAAATGTGGCATCTTGCATCTGGGAGAAATCTTGAATGCCACGGCATTTTTGCAGGCTGAAGCCGAGGTGGCCGGATGAGGGTGGTGGACACGAACGGTGGTGCTTTTCCATGGGAAACTAAATTCACCTGGCCATGTTCCTGGTGTCAGATTGTGGGAGACATTTGGCACTCCAAAAGCAGCCCGAGTTCCAAAATGTGGCATCTTGCATCTGGGAGAAATCTTGAATATCACGGCATTTTTGCAGGCTGAAGCCGAGAAGGCCGGATGAGGGTGGTGGACACGAACGGTGGCCCTTTTCCATGGGAAACTAAACTCACCTGGCCATGTTCCTGGTGTCAGATTGTGGGAGACATTTGGCACTCCAAAAGCAGCCCGAGTTCCAAAATGTGGCATCTTGCATCTGGGAGAAATCTTGATTGCCACGGCAATTTTGCAGGCCAAAGCCGAGGTGGCTGGATGAGGGTGGTGGACACGAACGGTGGCCCTTTTCCATGGGAAACTAAACTCACCTGGCCATGTTCCTGGTGTCAGATTGTGGGAGACATTTGGCACTCAAAAAGCAGCCCGAGTTCCAAAATGTGGCATCTTGCATCTGGGAGAAATCTTGAATATCACGGCATTTTTGCAGGCTGAAGCCGAGGTGGCCTGATGACCGTGGTGGACACGAACGGTGGCCCTTTTCCATGGGAAACTAAACTCACCTGGCCATGTTCCTGGTGTCAGATTGTGGGAGACATTTGGCACTCCAAAAGCAGCCCGAGTTCCAAAATGTGGCATCTTGCATCTGGGAGAAATCTTGAATATCACGGCATTTTTGCAGGCTGAAGCGGAGGTGGCCGGATGAGGGTGGTGGAAACGAACGGTGGCCCTTTTCCATGGGAAACTAAACTCACCTGGCCATGTTCCTGGTGTCAGATTGTGGGAGACATTTGGCACTCCAAAAGCAGCCCGAGTTCCAAAATGTGGCATCTTGCATCTGGGAGAAATCTTGAATATCACGGCATTTTTGCAGGCTGAAGCCGAGGTGGCCGGATGAGGGTGGTGGACACGAACGGTGGCCCTTTTCCATGGGAAACTAAACTCACCTGGCCATGTTCCTGGTGTCAGATTGTGGGAGACATTTGGCACTCCAAAAGCAGCCCGAGTTCCAAAATGTGGCATCTTGCATCTGGGAGAAATCTTGAACGCCACGGCTTTTTTGCAGGCCGAAGCCGAGGTGGCCAGATGAAGGTGGTGGACACGAACGGTGGCCCTTTTCCATGGGAAACTAAACTCACCTGGCCATGTTCCTGGTGTCAGATTGTGGGAGACATTTGGCACTCCAAAAGCAGCCCGAGTTCCAAAATGTGGCATCTTGCATCTGGGAGAAATCTTGAATATCACGGCATTTTTGCAGGCTGAAGCCGAGGTGGCCGGATGAGGGTGGTGGACACGAACGGTGGCCCTTTTCCATGGGAAACTAAACTCACCTGGCCATGTTCCTGGTGTCAGATTGTGGGAGACATTTGGCACTCCAAAAGCAGCCCGAGTTCCAAAATGTGGCATCTTGCATCTGGGAGAAATCTTGAATATCACAGCATTTTTGCAGGCTGAAGCCGAGGTGGCCAAATGAGGGTGGTGGACACGAACGGTGGCCCTTTTCCATGGGAAACTAAACTCACCTGGCCATGTTCCTGGTGTCAGATTGTGGGAGACATTTGGCACTCCAAAAGCAGCCCGAGTTCCAAAATGTGGCATCTTGCATCTGGGAGAAATCTTGAATATCACGGCATTTTTGCAGGCTGAAGCCGAGGTGGCCGGATGAGGGTGGTGGACACGAACGGTGGCCCTTTTCCATGGGAAACTAAACTCACCTGCCCATGTTCCTGGTGTCAGATTTTGGGAGACATTTAGCACTCCAAAATCAGCCCGAGTTCCAAAATGTGGCATCTTGCATCTGGGAGAAATCTTGAATATCACAGCATTTTTGCAGGCTGAAGCCGAGGTGGCCGGATGAGGGTGGTGGACACGAACGGTGGTGCTTTTCCATGGGAAACTAAACTCACCTGGCCATGTTCCTGGTGTCAGATTGTGGGAGACATTTGGCACTCCAAAAGCAGCCCGAGTTCCAAAATGTGGCATCTTGCATCTGGGAGAAATCTTGAATATCACGGCATTTTTGCAGGCTGAAGCCGAGGTGGCCTGATGACCGTGGTGGACACGAACGGTGGCCCTTTTCCATGAGAAACTAAACTCACCTGGCCATGTTCCTGGTGTCAGATTGTGGGAGACATTTGGCACTCCAAAAGCAGCCTGAGTTCCAAAATGTGGCATCTTGCATCTGGGAGAAATCTTGAATATCACGGCATTTTTGCAGGCTGAAGCCGAGGTGGCCGGATGAGGGTGGTGGACACGAACGGTGGCCCTTTTCCATGGGAAACTAAACTCACCTGGCCATGTTCCTGGTGTCAGATTGTGGGAGACATTTAGCACTCCAAAATCAGCCCGAGTTCCAAAATGTGGCATCTTGCATCTGGGAGAAATCTTGAATCCCACGGCATTTTTGCAGGCCGAAGCCGAGGTGGCCGGATGAGGGTGGTGGACACGAACGGTGGTGCTTTTCCATGGGAAACTAAACTCACCTGGCCATGTTCCTGGTGTCAGATTGTGGGAGACATTTGGCGCTCCAAAAGCAGCCTGAGTTCCAAAATGTGGCATCTTGCATCTGGGAGAAATCTTGAATATCACGGCATTTTTGTAGGCTGAAACCGAGGTGGCCTGATGACCGTGGTGGACACGAACGGTGGCCCTTTTCTATGGGAAACAAAATTCACCTGGCCATGTTCCTGGTGTCAGATTGTGGGAGACATTTGGCACTCCAAAAGCAGCCCGAGTTCCAAAATGTGGCATCTTGCATCTGGGAGAAATCTTGAATATCACGGCATTTTTGCAGGCTGAAGCCGAGGTGGCCGGATGAGGGTGGTGGACAAGAACGGTGGTGCTTTTCCATGGGAAACTAAACTCACCTGGCCATGTTCCTGGTGTCAGATTGTGGGAGACATTTGGCACTCTAAAAGCAGCCCGAGTTCCAAAATGTGGCATCTTGCATCTGGGAGAAATCTTGAATATCACGGCATTTTTGCAGGCTGAAGCCGAGGTGGCCGGATGAGGGTGGTGGACACGAACGGTGGCCCTTTTCCATGGGAAACTAAACTCACCTGGCCATGTTCCTGGTGTCAGATTGTGGGAGACATTTGGCACTCCAAAAGCAGCCCGAGTTCCAAAATGTGGCATCTTGCATCTGGGAGAAATCTTGAATATCACGGCATTTTTGCAGGCTGAAGCCGAGGTGGCCGGATGAGGGTGGTGGACACGAACGGTGGTGCTTTTCCATGGGAGACTAAACTCACCTGGCCATGTTCCTGGTGTCAGATTGTGGGAGACATTTAGCACTCCAAAAGCAGCTCGAGTTCCAAAATGTGGCATCTTGCATCTGGGAGAAATCTTGAATGCCACGGCATTTTTGCAGGCCGAAGCCGAGGTGGCCGGATGAGGGTGGTGGACACGAACGGTGGCCCTTTTCCATGGGAAACTAAACTCACCTGGCCATGTTCCTGGTGTCAGATTGTGGGAGACATTTGGCACTCCAAAAGCAGCTCGAGTTCCAAAATGTGGCATCTTGCATCTGGGAGAAATCTTGAATATCACGGCATTTTTGCAGGCTGAAGCCGAGGTGGCCGGATGAGGGTGGTGGACTCGAATGGTGGTGCTTTTCCATGGGAAACTAAACTCACCTGGCCATGTTCCTGGTGTCAGATTGTGGGAGACATTTGGCACTCCAAAAGCAGCCCGAGTTCCAAAATGTGGCATCTTGCATCTGGGAGAAATCTTGAATATCACGGCATTTTTGCAGGCTGAAGCCGAGGTGTCCGGATGAGGGTGGTGGACACGAACGGTGGCCCTTTTCCATGGGAAACTAAACTCACCTGGCCATGTTCCTGGTGTCAGATTGTGGGAGACATTTGGCACTCCAAAAGCAGCCCGAGTTCCAAAATGTGGCATCTTGCATGTGGGAGAAATCTTGAATATCACGGCATTTTTGCAGGCTGAAGCCGAAGTGGCCGGATGAGGGTGGTGGACACGAACGGTGGCCCTTTTCCATGGGAAACTAAACTCACCTGGCCATGTTCCTGGTGTCAGATTGTGGGAGACATTTGGCACTCCAAAAGCAGCCTGAGTTCCAAAATGTGGCATCTTGCATCTGGGAGAAATCTTGAATGCCACGGCATTTTTGCAGGCTGAAGCCGAGGTGGCCGGATGAGGGTGGTGGACACGAACGGTGGTGCTTTTCCATGGGAAACTAAATTCACCTGGCCATGTTCCTGGTGTCAGATTGTGGGAGACATTTGGCACTCCAAAAGCAGCCCGAGTTCCAAAATGTGGCATCTTGCATCTGGGAGAAATCTTGAATATCACGGCATTTTTGCAGGCTGAAGCCGAGAAGGCCGGATGAGGGTGGTGGACACGAACGGTGGCCCTTTTCCATGGGAAACTAAACTCACCTGGCCATGTTCCTGGTGTCAGATTGTGGGAGACATTTGGCACTCCAAAAGCAGCCCGAGTTCCAAAATGTGGCATCTTGCATCTGGGAGAAATCTTGATTGCCACGGCAATTTTGCAGGCCAAAGCCGAGGTGGCTGGATGAGGGTGGTGGACACGAACGGTGGCCCTTTTCCATGGGAAACTAAACTCACCTGGCCATGTTCCTGGTGTCAGATTGTGGGAGACATTTGGCACTCAAAAAGCAGCCCGAGTTCCAAAATGTGGCATCTTGCATCTGGGAGAAATCTTGAATATCACGGCATTTTTGCAGGCTGAAGCCGAGGTGGCCTGATGACCGTGGTGGACACGAACGGTGGCCCTTTTCCATGGGAAACTAAACTCACCTGGCCATGTTCCTGGTGTCAGATTGTGGGAGACGTTTGGCACTCCAAAAGCAGCCCGAGTTCCAAAATGTGGCATCTTGCATCTGGGAGAAATCTTGAATATCACGGCATTTTTGCAGGCTGAAGCGGAGGTGGCCGGATGAGGGTGGTGGAAACGAACGGTGGCCCTTTTCCATGGGAAACTAAACTCACCTGGCCATGTTCCTGGTGTCAGATTGTGGGAGACATTTGGCACTCCAAAAGCAGCCCGAGTTCCAAAATGTGGCATCTTGCATCTGGGAGAAATCTTGAATATCACGGCATTTTTGCAGGCTGAAGCCGAGGTGGCCGGATGAGGGTGGTGGACACGAACGGTGGCCCTTTTTCATGGGAAACTAAACTCACCTGGCCATGTTCCTGGTGTCAGATTGTGGGAGACATTTGGCACTCCAAAAGCAGCCCGAGTTCCAAAATGTGGCATCTTGCATCTGGGAGAAATCTTGAACGCCACGGCTTTTTTGCAGGCCGAAGCCGAGGTGGCCAGATGAAGGTGGTGGACACGAACGGTGGCCCTTTTCCATGGGAAACTAAACTCACCTGGCCATGTTCCTGGTGTCAGATTGTGGGAGACATTTGGCACTCCAAAAGCAGCCCGAGTTCCAAAATGTGGCATCTTGCATCTGGGAGAAATCTTGAATATCACGGCATTTTTGCAGGCTGAAGCCGAGGTGGCCGGATGAGGGTGGTGGACACGAACGGTGGCCCTTTTCCATGGGAAACTAAACTCACCTGGCCATGTTCCTGGTGTCAGATTGTGGGAGACATTTGGCACTCCAAAAGCAGCCCGAGTTCCAAAATGTGGCATCTTGCATCTGGGAGAAATCTTGAATATCACGGCATTTTTGCAGGCTGAAGCCGAGGTGGCCAAATGAGGGTGGTGGACACGAATGGTGGCCCTTTTCCATGGGAAACTAAACTCACCTGGCCATGTTCCTGGTGTCAGATTGTGGGAGACATTTGGCACTCCAAAAGCAGCCCGAGTTCCAAAATGTGGCATCTTGCATCTGGGAGAAATCTTGAATATCACGGCATTTTTGCAGGCTGAAGCCGAGGTGGCCGGATGAGGGTGGTGGACACGAACGGTGGCCCTTTTCCATGGGAAACTAAACTCACCTGCCCATGTTCCTGGTGTCAGATTTTGGGAGACATTTAGCACTCCAAAATCAGCCCGAGTTCCAAAATGTGGCATCTTGCATCTGGGAGAAATCTTGAATATCACAGCATTTTTGCAGGCTGAAGCCGAGGTGGCCGGATGAGGGTGGTGGACACGAACGGTGGTGCTTTTCCATGGGAAACTAAACTCACCTGGCCATGTTCCTGGTGTCAGATTGTGGGAGACATTTGGCACTCCAAAAGCAGCCCGAGTTCCAAAATGTGGCATCTTGCATCTGGGAGAAATCTTGAATATCACGGCATTTTTGCAGGCTGAAGCCGAGGTGGCCTGATGACCGTGGTGGACACGAACGGTGGCCCTTTTCCATGGGAAACTAAACTCACCTGGCCATGTTCCTGGTGTCAGATTGTGGGAGACATTTGGCACTCCAAAAGCAGCCTGAGTTCCAAAATGTGGCATCTTGCATCTGGGAGAAATCTTGAATATCACGGCATTTTTGCAGGCTGAAGCCGAGGTGGCCGGATGAGGGTGGTGGACACGAACGGTGGCCCTTTTCCATGGGAAACTAAACTCACCTGGCCATGTTCCTGGTGTCAGATTGTGGGAGACATTTGGCACTCCAAAATCAGCCCGAGTTCCAAAATGTGGCATCTTGCATCTGGGAGAAATCTTGAATCCCACGGCATTTTTGCAGGCCGAAGCCGAGGTGGCCGGATGAGGGTGGTGGACACGAACGGTGGTGCTTTTCCATGGGAAACTAAACTCACCTGGCCATGTTCCTGGTGTCAGATTGTGGGAGACATTTGGCACTCCAAAAGCAGCCTGAGTTCCAAAATGTGGCATCTTGCATCTGGGAGAAATCTTGAATATCACGGCATTTTTGCAGGCTGAAGCCGAGAAGGCCGGATGAGGGTAGTGGACACGAACGGTGGTGCTTTTCCATGGGAAACTAAACTCACCTGGCCATGTTCCTGGTGTCAGATTGTGGGAGACATTTGGCACTCCAAAAGCAGCCCGAGTTCCAAAATGTGGCATCTTGCATCTGGGAGAAATCTTGATTGCCACGGCAATTTTGCAGGCCAAAGCCGAGGTGGCTGGATGAGGGTGGTGGACACGAACGGTGGCCCTTTTCCATGGGAAACTAAACTCACCTGGCCATGTTCCTGGTGTCAGATTGTGGGAGACATTTGGCACTCAAAAAGCAGCCCGAGTTCCAAAATGTGGCATCTTGCATCTGGGAGAAATCTTGAATATCACGGCATTTTTGCAGGCTGAAGCCGAGGTGGCCTGATGACCGTGGTGGACACGAACGGTGGCCCTTTTCCATGGGAAACTAAACTCACCTGGCCATGTTCCTGGTGTCAGATTGTGGGAGACATTTGGCACTCCAAAAGCAGCCCGAGTTCCAAAATGTGGCATCTTGCATCTGGGAGAAATCTTGAATATCACGGCAGTTTTGCAGGCTGAAGCGGAGGTGGCCGGATGAGGGTGGTGGAAACGAACGGTGGCCCTTTTCCATGGGAAACTAAACTCACCTGGCCATGTTCCTGGTGTCAGATTGTGGGAGACATTTGGCACTCCAAAAGCAGCCCGAGTTCCAAAATGTGGCATCTTGCATCTGGGAGAAATCTTGAATATCACGGCATTTTTGCAGGCTGAAGCCGAGGTGGCCGGATGAGGGTGGTGGACACGAACGGTGGCCCTTTTTCATGGGAAACTAAACTCACCTGGCCATGTTCCTGGTGTCAGATTGTGGGAGACATTTGGCACTCCAAAAGCAGCCCGAGTTCCAAAATGTGGCATCTTGCATCTGGGAGAAATCTTGAACGCCACGGCTTTTTTGCAGGCCGAAGCCGAGGTGGCCAGATGAAGGTGGTGGACACGAACGGTGGCCCTTTTCCATGGGAAACTAAACTCACCTGGCCATGTTCCTGGTGTCAGATTGTGGGAGACATTTGGCACTCCAAAAGCAGCCCGAGTTCCAAAATGTGGCATCTTGCATCTGGGAGAAATCTTGAATATCACGGCATTTTTGCAGGCTGAAGCCGAGGTGGCCGGATGAGGGTGGTGGACACGAACGGTGGCCCTTTTCCATGGGAAACTAAACTCACCTGGCCATGTTCCTGGTGTCAGATTGTGGGAGACATTTGGCACTCCAAAAGCAGCCCGAGTTCCAAAATGTGGCATCTTGCATCTGGGAGAAATCTTGAATATCACAGCATTTTTGCAGGCTGAAGCCGAGGTGGCCAAATGAGGGTGGTGGACACGAACGGTGGCCCTTTTCCATGGGAAACTAAACTCACCTGGCCATGTTCCTGGTGTCAGATTGTGGGAGACATTTGGCACTCCAAAAGCAGCCCGAGTTCCAAAATGTGGCATCTTGCATCTGGGAGAAATCTTGAATATCACGGCATTTTTGCAGGCTGAAGCCGAGGTGGCCGGATGAGGGTGGTGGACACGAACGGTGGCCCTTTTCCATGGGAAACTAAACTCACCTGCCCATGTTCCTGGTGTCAGATTTTGGGAGACATTTAGCACTCCAAAATCAGCCCGAGTTCCAAAATGTGGCATCTTGCATCTGGGAGAAATCTTGAATATCACGGCATTTTTGCAGGCTGAAGCCGAGGTGGCCGGATGAGGGTGGTGGACACGAACGGTGGTGCTTTTCCATGGGAAACTAAACTCACCTGGCCATGTTCCTGGTGTCAGATTGTGGGAGACATTTGGCACTCCAAAAGCAGCCCGAGTTCCAAAATGTGGCATCTTGCATCTGGGAGAAATCTTGAATATCACGGCATTTTTGCAGGCTGAAGCCGAGGTGGCCGGATGAGGGTGGTGGACACGAACGGTGGCCCTTTTCCATGGGAAACTAAACTCACCTGGCCATGTTCCTGGTGTCAGATTGTGGGAGACATTTAGCACTCCAAAATCAGCCCGAGTTCCAAAATGTGGCATCTTGCATCTGGGAGAAATCTTGAATCCCACGGCATTTTTGCAGGCTGAAGCCGAGGTGGCCGGATGAGGGTAGTGGACACGAACGGTGGTGCTTTTCCATGGGAAACTAAACTCACCTGGCCATGTTCCTGGTGTCAGATTGTGGGAGACATTTGGCGCTCCAAAAGCAGCCTGAGTTCCAAAATGTGGCATCTTGCATCTGGGAGAAATCTTGAATATCACGGCATTTTTGTAGGCTGAAACCGAGGTGGCCTGATGAGGGTGGTGGACACGAACGGTGGCCCTTTTCCATGGGAAACAAAATTCACCTGGCCATGTTCCTGGTGTCAGATTGTGGGAGACATTTGGCACTCCAAAAGCAGCCCGAGTTCCAAAATGTGGCATCTTGCATCTGGGAGAAATCTTGAATATCACGGCATTTTTGCAGGCTGAAGCCGAGGTGGCCGGATGAGGGTGGTGGACAAGAACGGTGGTGCTTTTCCATGGGAAACTAAACTCACCTGGCCATGTTCCTGGTGTCAGATTGTGGGAGACATTTGGCACTCTAAAAGCAGCCCGAGTTCCAAAATGTGGCATCTTGCATCTGGGAGAAATCTTGAATATCACGGCATTTTTGCAGGCTGAAGCCGAGGTGGCCGGATGAGGGTGGTGGACACGAACGGTGGCCCTTTTCCATGGGAAACTAAACTCACCTGGCCATGTTCCTGGTGTCAGATTGTGGGAGACATTTGGCACTCCAAAAGCAGCCCGAGTTCCAAAATGTGGCATCTTGCATCTGGGAGAAATCTTGAATATCACGGCATTTTTGCAGGCTGAAGCCGAGGTGGCCGGATGAGGGTGGTGGACACGAACGGTGGCCCTTTTTCATGGGAAACTAAACTCACCTGGCCATGTTCCTGGTGTCAGATTGTGGGAGACATTTGGCACTCCAAAAGCAGCCCGAGTTCCAAAATGTGGCATCTTGCATCTGGGAGAAATCTTGAACGCCACGGCTTTTTTGCAGGCCGAAGCCGAGGTGGCCAGATGAAGGTGGTGGACACGAACGGTGGCCCTTTTCCATGGGAAACTAAACTCACCTGGCCATGTTCCTGGTGTCAGATTGTGGGAGACATTTGGCACTCCAAAAGCAGCCCGAGTTCCAAAATGTGGCATCTTGCATCTGGGAGAAATCTTGAATATCACGGCATTTTTGCAGGCTGAAGCCGAGGTGGCCGGATGAGGGTGGTGGACACGAACGGTGGCCCTTTTCCATGGGAAACTAAACTCACCTGGCCATGTTCCTGGTGTCAGATTGTGGGAGACATTTGGCACTCCAAAAGCAGCCCGAGTTCCAAAATGTGGCATCTTGCATCTGGGAGAAATCTTGAATATCACAGCATTTTTGCAGGCTGAAGCCGAGGTGGCCAAATGAGGGTGGTGGACACGAACGGTGGCCCTTTTCCATGGGAAACTAAACTCACCTGGCCATGTTCCTGGTGTCAGATTGTGGGAGACATTTGGCACTCCAAAAGCAGCCCGAGTTCCAAAATGTGGCATCTTGCATCTGGGAGAAATCTTGAATATCACGGCATTTTTGCAGGCTGAAGCCGAGGTGGCCGGATGAGGGTGGTGGACACGAACGGTGGCCCTTTTCCATGGGAAACTAAACTCACCTGCCCATGTTCCTGGTGTCAGATTTTGGGAGACATTTAGCACTCCAAAATCAGCCCGAGTTCCAAAATGTGGCATCTTGCATCTGGGAGAAATCTTGAATATCACGGCATTTTTGCAGGCTGAAGCCGAGGTGGCCGGATGAGGGTGGTGGACACGAACGGTGGTGCTTTTCCATGGGAAACTAAACTCACCTGGCCATGTTCCTGGTGTCAGATTGTGGGAGACATTTGGCACTCCAAAAGCAGCCCGAGTTCCAAAATGTGGCATCTTGCATCTGGGAGAAATCTTGAATATCACGGCATTTTTGCAGGCTGAAGCCGAGGTGGCCGGATGAGGGTGGTGGACACGAACGGTGGCCCTTTTCCATGGAAACTAAACTCACCTGGCCATGTTCCTGGTGTCAGATTGTGGGAGACATTTAGCACTCCAAAATCAGCCCGAGTTCCAAAATGTGGCATCTTGCATCTGGGAGAAATCTTGAATCCCACGGCATTTTTGCAGGCTGAAGCCGAGGTGGCCGGATGAGGGTAGTGGACACGAACGGTGGTGCTTTTCCATGGGAAACTAAACTCACCTGGCCATGTTCCTGGTGTCAGATTGTGGGAGACATTTGGCGCTCCAAAAGCAGCCTGAGTTCCAAAATGTGGCATCTTGCATCTGGGAGAAATCTTGAATATCACGGCATTTTTGTAGGCTGAAACCGAGGTGGCCTGATGAGGGTGGTGGACACGAACGGTGGCCCTTTTCCATGGGAAACAAAATTCACCTGGCCATGTTCCTGGTGTCAGATTGTGGGAGACATTTGGCACTCCAAAAGCAGCCCGAGTTCCAAAATGTGGCATCTTGCATCTGGGAGAAATCTTGAATATCACGGCATTTTTGCAGGCTGAAGCCGAGGTGGCCGGATGAGGGTGGTGGACAAGAACGGTGGTGCTTTTCCATGGGAAACTAAACTCACCTGGCCATGTTCCTGGTGTCAGATTGTGGGAGACATTTGGCACTCTAAAAGCAGCCCGAGTTCCAAAATGTGGCATCTTGCATCTGGGAGAAATC